>NC_056739.1:1949449352-1949546852 GCF_019279795.1 Protopterus annectens
AGGCTACACACTAAAGTGCAATAGCCTTTTCTGATCGTTTGTAGTCATTTAAAGCTGTTTTAAGTGTATTTTTTACTGTTTTTGCCTTATCTTTAAAAAAAACAAAACAAAGAAAAACAAAAAAAAATTCCTTGTTTCCCGCCCTTCTAAGCTAGTATAGTCCAGTTTTCAGGCTAGTGCTGAATTCAGGGCTGTGATACTAGTTTCTGAGTTGCCCATACCTTACTTGGATAGAAGGAAGTTTCTCTGTTCACCTGTGAGAGAGGGGAGCTTTGAGCAACCTATCTGTCCCTGGAGGAGTGGTTCCAGCCCAGAAGTTAGTAGTTTATTGGCCATTTTGAGCTAATTTCTATCTCTTTCATTTCCCTACTATAAAAACTGCGTTTGCACAGTTTTGTGCACCAGGCTGTGCCGGTTAGCTACGGTTAAATTATTCCCAGCTCCACTAAGTCTCCTCTTCAGTTTTTCCCTTGAAACTAGTCTAACTCTCAACCTAAGCACTCAAAAAGCATCTTACAGCCCAGCACTTGCACAGACCTAATAGCAAGCACTAATAGCACTAATATACCCTGACACTGATTGGCCAGCAGGGCAAGGCTCTTTATTCACTCCTCACCAACCAAGCGACTAAGCAGCTCACCCTACTATTCAGGCATGACCAAAGGGCAACTTCAGGTGCACTCTCCAGTCCAGCTGGTGAATTTGGGTATCCTGAGGCAATGTTACAACTGCCTCATGTACACAGACAACCCTCTCCTCCTACCACAAAACACTAACATATGCGAGAGATGCAATTATACAGCCAAACTAGAAGCTAAGCTGTCTCCAACCAAGACTGGAACAGACCGTCAAGAGGAGAAGGTTAACACTTGCACCACAACTCCAGCCGCACACAGACCTACTAAAACAGCACTGGCAAAAAATACACATAAATACACAAAATCATACTCGGAGGCTCTAAATAAAAACCTGCAAAAGCATCAGAGATCTCCAAAGTACAGGCTTACACAGAAGGCCTCTGGCTAACGAAGTTCACAGATGACTGCAAACTAGGAGCCATAGTCAAGTCCCCAAATGATGTGAACATCCTACAGAAGGGCCTCTGTGAGACAGATGCCTGGTGTCAGAGCCATGGTCTCAAGCTCAATGCCAAAAATGCAGTGTCATCCCCTTTGGTAAAAACTCTGTACCCATGAACTACCACATAGGCAGCAATCTACTTAACACCAAATGCGTGATAAGAGACCTTGGGACCCAGGTGGACAGTAGTCTCTCCTTTGATAGTCACATAGCCACAGTAGTCAGGAAGTCCTTCTACGTGGCACACCTCATCATGAAAGGGTTCTCATCCAGGAAAAAAGAGGTCATAGTTCCCCTCTACTCGACACTCATTAGACCCATTATAGAGTACAACGCCCCTTTTGGAATGCACCTCACAAGACATCTGCAGCAGCTGGAAAGGCCACAGAAGTACCTCACAAAGAGGATTACTTGACTCAAACAAATGCCCTACACTGACCGTCTCAAAAAACTCCAGCTTTACTCCGTAGCATATCGCCTACTCTGAGGTGATCTCTGCCTAACATATAAAGCTGTGTCAAACCCAGAGCTGTTGGACATGCTACACCTAAAGAAATCCCAATCCCTCCGAGCTACACGCTCTAGGGACCTAAACCTTGTCACCACAATAAACAGGACATGCTGGAGGGATAGATTCCTATCCCAGAGACTTCCCATACTCTGGAACAGGCTACCCATCTATGTCAAGCAAAGTTCTTCATTAGCACTCTTCAAGAAAAATCTTGATGAGTGAATGGGAAATAGGAAATACACCACGGGGATCACTTCGGTGTCTCTGCTCGACAGTGGCACAGGAAAATAACTTTCTTGGGTGGCGTAAGCCTTGGGTGGCGTAAGCCAGGGAACCTTGATGGCTAGGCTTACGTAGGCCCTTGGGCCGATAGCCTAGTACCTACCTATGAACCTAAGTAGACACCCAAACAACCTGCACTTCCCGTCACAAACCAGACAACACATAAAACACAAAATCAGTGTGCCGCACAATCACAGCCCTTAAGGCGAAATAACATACCTAACACACTAGTTATAGGTGGCTCTGTAGTCAGGCACACTGACGTCCCACTCACTAGGCTGAACAAGCAGAAGGTTACTGTTAGCTGCCTGTCGGGAGCCAGAATCCACCACATAACACAAGCACTCAGGTCACTCCAGAACAAGTACAAATATGACTCTCATTGTTCGTGTTGGTGTGAATGACCTGAGACGTTCCTCCCTGGACTACATGAAAAGAGACATGGAAGAGCTCTCTGATCATGTAGCCCAGGCTGGTATGACCTTGACCCTGAGTAGCATCCTGCCCTCACCAAGAATCATACTTCAGTATAAAGAAAAAATAATCAATTTCAACAATTGGCTAAGCTTCTGGTGTCATTCAAAGGGGATCCAGTCTCTGTTAGCCTGGGACAACATGTTCGACAAGCCACGCTGCTTCGCAGGAGACGGCTTTTGAATACTGGCCAAGGCTCTTGCTGCCCCCATAGTGCCCTTTGTAGGCAAGGCTCAAAAGTCAATCCCACCTCCGTAAACAGCACAATTAACAAAAAACTGAGGGTTATGCTGCTCAACGCCAGGAGTTTAAATCTCAAAATGCACACACTCGAAGCACTCCTCAGTATGGAGAATGTCGACATCTGTGCAGTAACTGAAACCTGGTTCACGGCTCCAGAGAGCACCCCAGCACTAGCGGGCTACAACTCGTACCACACGTTCCGGCCACAGAACACAGACCAAAACACAAAAGGAGGGGGTGTATCCATATTCATCAAGGATACCTACACCTCCAAGTTAGTGGCGCAGCATGATACCTCTGAGATCATCCATGTGCAACTAACATCGGGCAGATCTGCAATGCAAATTGTGGCCAGCTACAGATCATGCTCCATGACCCAGGACCACCACCAAACACACTCATATTGGGCGATTTCAATTACCCTACCATTCACTGGGAAAACTACTCGAGTACAAATTCCCAGGCCCAGCGCTTCCTGGAATTCATCAACTCAAACGCCCTGGATTAGCTGGAAAGCTCCCCTACCAGAGGTGAAAACATATTGGACCTGGTCATCACCAACATGGGCGACAGGTTTTCCACACCAGAGGTCAACCTGTCACTGGTTAGATCAGACCATAAACTAATCACTCTGGATGTCCACACCCCACCACCACCCTCAACTAAGGAAACCACAGTAAAAAACTTTTCTAATGCAAACTTCACCTTAGTTAAGACAGAGGTGGTAAGTTTCACAGCCCCCACGCTAAAGGATAACGCTGCCCAAGATGCAGAAACCATTACAAATGCACTCTATGAGCACCTACAAGGATGCATGGATCATGCCATCCCTAGCAAAACCAAGACTCACTCCTCTAAGAGAAGGAAACCAGTTTGGTAGATGCCTGCAATAAACAGGCTATACAATAAAAGGAGGAAACTAGTTCAGAAAAAAAGCAAATCCCAAGAAGGAAAGACATCCCTGATCAGTATCAGTAAGAAACTAAGGTCCCTCATGAAATCATTCAAGGCTAACTTCGAAAGAAAAATAGCCAAGGATTCAAAATATAACCACAAAGACTTCTTTAGCTAAGTTAAGAATTTAAGTGGCAACTTGCAGATATGCACTGAACTAGTGCAAAATAGCACAAAATATACTGAACCTACTGATATTGCCAACATTCTGGCAGATAGATTCAGTGCAAACTTCACCCCCCTCTCACCTCCAAAAGGGCCCACAACAATACCGGAAAAATGTAGTGTCCCAAAAATCACAGACGCACAGGTGAAAACAGCCCTTTCAAAAGCCAAAAACACAGCGTCAATGGGACCAGATGGTGTCCCAGGCTGCGTCTTGCACGAATTACAGAACGAACTAACCCCCCATCTAAACACGCTGTTCAACCTCAGCCTCTCCACAGGCTACGTGCCCATAGAATGGTGCACAGCAATGGTTATTCCTGTCCAAAAAGGAGGGGCCACAACTGACCCCCGGTAACTATCGCCCCATAAGCCTGACTAGCCTGGTCTGCAAGGCTATGGAGCGCATCATCATGGAACTCATTAACAAAGACATTGGGAACCTCCAAACACTTGACCCGACCCAGTTCGGCTTTGTTAAGGGCAGATCATGCCTACTAAACGTGGTTGACTTCTTCGAGACAGTCACCAAGGCCATAGACGAGGGAAAGGTGGTTCACACAGCCTACCTTGACCTCGCCAAGGCTTTCAACACCATTCCCCACTCGAGTATTACCAGCTTGAACATAAACCCCTACGTCATGAGATGGGTTGCCAACTGGCTTACAGACAGAACTCACACGGTAAAAATAGCGGGCTCCAGCTCCGACTCTAAACCAGTCACAAGTGGTATCCCACAAGGCTTGGTCCTGGGACCCCCTACTGTTCGGCATATACTTCTCAGAAGTACAGACAAACACAGGAGGACTATGGCTAACCAAGTTCACTGATGACTGCAAACTGGGAGCCATAATTGATCCTCTGGCTGACATGGACATCCTCCAAAAGGGCCTTACTGAGACGGACACCTGGTGTCAAAGTCATGGCCTCAAGCTAAATGCCAAAAAATGTATAGTCATCCCGTTTGGGAAAAACAAAACACCCACAAATTACCACATAGGTGGCAGCCCCCTTAATACAGAAGAGGTAATAAGAGATCTGGGGACCCAGGTAGATAGTAATCTCTCCTTTGACAATCATATTGCCAAAGTAGTTAGGAAATCCTTCTATGTGGCCCATCTAATTACTAAAGGGTTCGCATCTAGAAATAGAGGTTATAGTGCCCCTCTACTCGTCACTCATTAGACCCATCGTAGAGTACAATGCTCCATTTGGGATGTACCTCACAAGACACTTCCAACAGCTGGAAAGACCACAAAAGTACCTCAGCAAGAGGATTACTGGTCTCAAACATATGTCCTATGCAGCCCAACTGAAAAAACTCCGGCTGTACTCAGTGGCATATCACTTACTCAGAGGTGATATCTGCCTGACTTACAAAGCCATGTCCAACTCAGAATTGATGGACATGCTCCACCTAAAGAAATCCAAGTCACTGTGAGCCACGCGCTCTAGTGAGCTAAACCTTGCCACAACAATAAGTAGAACATGCTGGTGGGATAGATTCCTGTCACAGAGACTCCCCATGCTTTGGAATAAAATTCCAAATTACATCAGGCAGAGCCCCTCACTAACAATCTTCAAGAGAAACCTTGACGAGTGGATGGGTAACAGAAAATACACCCTTGGGATCACTTCATTGGCTCTGCTTGACAGAGGATCAGTTAATTAGTCAATGAGGTGGCGAAAGCCGACACACTCTGGCTAGGCTTATAAATGCCCTTGGGCAGATAGCCTAGTACCTACCTATGAACCTATAAACCTTCTTACCCAGTCTATCCATGGTTCTACTGTCCTTGTCAGAAGGCAGTAACTTGGACGAAGGAAGCAACTGAGATGGCTTATCAGAGGCTACAGACACCACAGAGGGGTCAGCAGTAGGACATTTAAACAAAAGGGAACAATCCTCGGGCACCCTATAAAACCTGTCAGACTTCCTGGGAGCAGGGGGCAGAGAATCCGGTGTTTTAGACGCACTGGAAAAAACATCCAATAAAGCAGGCAAGACAGGAGAAATGGCTACAGGTTTAGGAGATTCCATCTGCAGTAACTCATAGTACCTCTTGTGGATATCCAAAACCTGGACACAGTTCCACTTAAAACATTCTATCATTCTAGAGGCCGTGTCCCCAAAGGAAATTTCCGCAGAAGGATTATCTAGAGTATGAGAATCCTCTCTCTCAGACCCATAGTCTAAAGGAGAAGGAATCTGGGTAAAATAAGCAAGGAAGTCATCATGAGATTCCACCTCAGAAGAATGCAATCCTCTGGGCCTTTTAGGGGAAGAGGAGGACCAAGGAGGAACAGGAAATGAAACCCCTTGAGGAGGCCACAACAGCAGTAAAGCATTAAATAACCCCTGAGTAAAGGCCTGCCACTCACTTTGTGGATCTCTAGGAGCAGAAGAAACATGGTTAGTTTTCTGTTTCTTTTTTAAGAGGACAGCCGTCCTAGAAACCTGAGAAGACCCAGACTCAGGACGGCATTCCACAGTTGCAGTAAGAACCACTTCCCTAAAGAGAAACTGCAGAACCCTCTAGACCCCCCAGAAACAGTTCACCGTGGTTCCCTCTGAATGCCCAAAACAGACACCTGTAAAGCCTCGTCGGACATGCTGCCCACCAGATCCTCACCGGCATCCAGCCTAGACGCGGTAGAAGAATCTGACAGAACAACTGGGTGAGCCTCCAGGTGTGCATTATAACCTCTGGAGAAACTCCCGGCAGAGGCTAGTCAGCGGAAGATTCTGGTCTTACCTTATAGACCTTCTTCTTCCCTGATGGCTGACCCTGGGGGCAGGAAGTTCCATCCATAGTACCTGCAGCAAGAAGGTTAAGTCGCTGGTTCTCAAGATAAAAGGAAAGGGAAAAAAGCCTACTATGAAGAATTTTGGGGGCAAACACCTGACAGATTGAATGAGACATATGGTCGTGAGCAACTTAGACAAAAAAGACACTTATCATGGTGGTCTTTATGGGGAATCAGTCTCCCACACTAGCATTTACCCTTCCTGGATGACATTAACCCCAAACAACACAAAACAAACAGAAAATGTAACCAAAAACCGAACTCGGCACTTATCTGCAACTGTGAGGACTCCAGCAAACAGGAGTAAGAAGGAATGCCAACAAACAGAAAAAATGGTATTTAAAAAATGGATGGAGGTAGCAGACTGGTGGTTAAAACAGTGTTCAGACATGTGGCAAAGAAGTTCCGAGGATAGTACACCTGAATGCCTGAACGGCACCTTTATGTCCTACCCTATGCAAGGAGTGCACAGGTGACGTTCAGCGTACCTTAAAGCAACGGTAGACTTTTGTAAACTGGCCGGACGGAGGGCTTCATGGCAGTGAATCCTCATTCGTAAGGAATACTGCAGCGGTGAATGTAAGGGCATCTTATAAAACACGTTGCTGGATAAAGTACGTATGTCATACTGTTTTATATAAATGAGGTCTAGCCTCCATTTCTTCCAAGGTGTGGAGTTCAGCTTCTTTGAAATGGTGGGTGCATACATTGAAATCTAATGTAGCATAGTGATTAAAAAAATTATTCAATGTCTGGTTGTGAAGCAGTAAAATTCCACTCTGCCCTACACCGCTGGTACTCTGATAGTGACTTATTTTTTCTTTTCTTTTTTTTTTTTTTAAAGTGAGTTGTCACACTGTTCTGGTTTATTTTGCATGCATTGCATCACCAATATTACTTCATGTAGTGGTGACTCTTATGTGTGTATTCTTTTGTGGAATTATTTATTTCTTATCTGAAACTGTCAAGACAGAGCTTCTGTTGGCATACTGAAACTTATTTTTCTGTGAAACTCTGCCTTCTAGCATGATGCCATGTTAAGGAAATAGTGCTAGAGTAGAGCTGGAAATTCTGAAGCATGGCAGGCTTTTTTCACAGACTTGCACTTATTTTTTTTCCTGGGTTTCAACCATACCTCTCAACTGTCCAGATTTTCACAGAATGTCCAGATTTTTGCTTTATATCTTTGGTGTGTGTTTCTCATAAAGTTGTGGTTTTCTGGCAAATCACTGGTAAATCATTGAGGATCGAAGTCAGAAAATAATGGCAGTTATTTGAGTTTCAGAATTCATATCCTTCGTACAATTCATGCTGATGCAAAGCCCACTATTCTGTCAAGTTTCTAAGCTTGTAAGGGCAATATTTAAAAACTGTCCATATTTTTGGGCCTCTGTCCCCCCATTATTTGTGGCTTTGTCCAGATTTCTTGCTCTAAGAGTTTGAGGTATGGTTTCATCTGTGACAGGATAAAAACAACGTAACTGCATTCACATTCAGTTTTGTAATCTAATCAGCATTGCACTGAATGTTTTACTGTTTTGCATGGTATACTGCTTTACAAGGTGTTGTCATTAAGTTTGTGCAGTGATTAAATCGGTTGTGTCTGTGTGTTGTACTGGTAGTAACCTCATGCATGTAGCAGTTTATTTTTAAAATGGTGTTTTGCTTCTGTGGAAGTAGTTATTCATTGTGTATTGCTTTTCAGATTTCTAAGCCAAGACATGGTGTTAGCTGTGACATGTATGCCACTCAGCTGTCCAGAATATTGCAGAATGTCCCTGACTGGGTTTTGACACACACACACACACACACACACACACACACACACACACACACACACACAAGCGGAACTTTTACCACCATACTGCTGCATACTTCATACATGATTACCATGGGCACATCACAGTCTATTTCTGTTATATACTGTCAGCACTATCATCATTCCTCATCTATCCTATCTATATTACCCTCAGAATAGTTCCGGAGTAAGCCTTTGTTCCCACTTAAACTACACTACAAATGTGTCCAAGAGTTTTGTGCTACATTTTCTTCAGAAATTAAAAAAAGTTCATAGTGCATACAGAATAATTTAAATAATGCACTAAAGTTTAATGCCTTTCCCAAGAACAAGTAAGTATGGCTGTGTGTGTGTGTGTATAACGTGGAAATGTCTGCTTATATGTTACAGTACATGAGACACAGCTTCTGTGTGGATCACTACAGTGCTCATTCATAATTTCATATTCATGGTTAATTTTCAAACACATCGATAGTAATGTCTTTTGTCTTTTCCTGGTCAGGGGTCGCCACAGCGGAACTGTGGTCCGCTAATGATTGGTGGTGGATTTTTACAGTGCCGAGTTGCCAGCCCGACACCCAACCTTCAAAGAAGGCATGCCCATTCACACACGAACCTACCTGCATGTCTTTAACGTCACTTGACTCCGGGGGGGACATGCAGACTCCACACAGAAGGTACTCCAGCCAAGAATCGAATGGGAGAACCTCTTGCTGTGAGACGAAATCTCCCCCTGTATATCAAACAAAAACATTTTACCTGTGCACATACTGCTGTCATTCATTAACAAAAAACAACAGTATACTGCTGTGAGGCATCTGTGCTAACAGTACATGCCACTGCAGAATAAATGTAATGCTGTCACCAGTTTGAAAAATTTCTCTATCTATATCTATTTAATTTAGTAATCATCAGTAATAGAAATTAATTATGTCATAGCAGAATCCATACTGTTCTTGATTTTCCAGATGCCTATCACTGTGGTATAGAAAGGCCCCATCAATATCACTGTCATCTGAACTTCCTTTTTTTTTTCAAAAATTTCTTTATTGCAGTTTTTAAGGTTACAACATATGAGACATTTGACAACAAAAAACACATACAACAAACCATAACAACCTATATACAATATATACAAAGAAGTCACTTCAAGAATCCAATTTTTTTTGTACTAACTACTTATTCTGCAGTGATAAGAAGAAAACAAAACAGTAACCATTAGCTGTTTAGAGGGATGTTACACGTACGAGGGAAAGATAAACTAAAACCTTTTCATATGGTACATCTATTTATGAACAGCTTATCAACATAAAGATTTATAAAATGACAATGATAAGGTTCTAAATATATCCTTATTGACTTTCTTACATATAATGAATATTTCACTTCTAAAATTAATATTTTTACTTCTTGAGAATGAAATCTAATAGGTATTCCTAATACTCTTTGTATTTATGTTTCTTAGTAACATATAGTAGCTTGTGGGAGGAGACATATTTGATTGCTAAAACCTTCCCATGAGAGTTCCCATCTGAACTTCCTACTGAACCTAAGTAAGAGTCATCCTTGTAAAGATTTAGAACGCAAACATCAGACATTAAGCTAACAACTTAGTCATCACTGCTATCACTGGAAAAAATACCCCCACCTCAGAATTACTTTCACGTACTGAACTGACAGCCTTAGGAGAATCCCTTACATGGCATGTAAAGGTCAGAGGGCATTCCACAGAGAATTACATTGCACAATGAAAACTAACAGAAAAAAGAAAAGAATCCCGAACCATGAAATGATTATGGCAAAACAACAGAAGGAGGCAATAGAACAATAAAACAACCATTAAGGTAAGAATAGTGACAAATCATTTTAAACATAGACTATTCTAACCAATAGAGCAGACTACCACACTTATTTGTATTTATTATCTACCTTCATGCAGTAGATTGCCTTATTTTAGTAATTTATTTTCCTGAATTGCTTAAGAATACAGGCAGAGTAACTGTCATGCACCTACTCAATACAGAACAACAGTGAAGTTTAAAAAAGTACTGTCAAACTGTCTTCTCTTTCACTTGTACAGCTTGCTGATCATCTTTGTTGTGTATTGCAATAATGAAGACAGATAGAGCATGCTGTTAGAGATTTTATCTTAGGCCTTTGTTCTCTCCCAAATAAACCTTACCAGAACCACTTATTTTCAGATATAATGACCAGTTATTAATGTGGCATCTAAATAGAAGGCACAAGATGATGTCCTGCTGCATGCATCTATGAATAGGTGCTGATATGTCACAATGTAGACCTTTGATAGCTGTGACTGTAAGACTATACATTTGTAAGATGATATATTTACACTTCAGGATTCTATATGGGGCTTAGTAGACTTTGAGATAGAAAACAGGACCAGGGAGTCTTAGTATAGAGATGATGTTCATCGTGTTTCACTGTTGCAGTCATTACACTTGGGTTATCCACCGGCAGGCTACCCGCAATCGGCCTGAGTTCCAAAGTCTTGGTCCGGCGTCATTTGCTGTCACCTCTTCCCTGACGTCAGTGCACCAGGGGTATAAAAGATGCAACCAACGCCATTTTCTTCAGTCTTTCTTGCCGCACTGTGCCCGAAGCAAAAGCAGTTCGCAAGTGCCGGTCGGCCGACTCCTGAGATTTTCGAAATTGAGTTTCAGAACCAAAGTCTTCTATAAAGCTAAGTACCCCGTTGGGGAAACTTTTTCTTGCTCCAGACCAATGTCAGTAAAAGTTAATAATTGTATTTCTTGTGGGAAGCAAATACCTCATAAGGACTTTCACTCTTACTGTATTCCTTGCCTAGGCCCAGACCACGACGTTACTAGTTGTCTGTTTTGTGCTAGATTCAACAAACGCACTATTAAACGTCGGTTTGATTTTGCTTTACATTACTTTGGCCGAAGGTTTAATTACATAATGCCGTCAGAACAACCGACGACCGGAATTTATAAAAAACGCAAAGACAAAGAAAAGGACAGGCATCCGAGGTCCAAAACCGACGACGAAGCCTCTTCTAGGCCAGTCGCCGGTTCTCAGTGAGGCGCTTTCGCAGCCCCTGACACCCGCTACCTCAAAGCCACAGGCCGTATCTGACAGCCACGTGGAGACACCGAGACCTGTGGAAACTCAAGGTATTGGGCCTACGGAAACTATTCCCTCAGATGGGTCTGGAGCCGCTGAGCAGGCATCGGCTTCTGAGGGTGTTTTCAGACCTTCACAGCTTACAATTAAGCCCACTACAGCAGCCAAGGCAAAGGTAAAAAATACCATTAAAGACAAGGAAACAAGTACAGCATTCTCCTGGACAGTCATCCATGCCAAAGAAACAGATGCTTAAAATGGCCGAAGACCTAATTACTTTAATCAGGGGTTCCCATCCCCCTCCTGACAAAAGGCCTAGGCAAAACACTGACTATGATTCCTCTGACCAGGTTTCTATTTCCTCTAATTCCTCTTCTGATCAGGGATACTCTCTCTCCCTCCCTATGAGGACTATTCTTTTGGGGAAACCCTGCACACCATGAGGGAGCATTTCCATTGGGAGAGCCAGGATTATCCAGAGTCCAAGAAAAGGCTCAGAGACTTTCTTTTATTGCCCCAGCACAGGCCCCTGGCTATTCCCCCTGTGCTTGATATTGTTGATGATGTTTTCTCTGAATCCAGTCTGACTCCTGATTCTTTACCCCCTGCACCAGTCAAACCGGACAGGTACTACAGGGTCCCTGACTCTCATAAATTTCTTTACAAAAACCCTGCTGCAGATCCAGAAACAATTTCTCAGGGTCCTAAAGGGGTTAAGGCTTCCACTGCTAAACATCCTGTCCCCTCAGATAGATATTCCAGAGCTCTGGACAGATGGGGGGAAAAGTTTACACTTCTGCTACTTTAGCTGTAAGGGCTTTAAATTGCCAGTTTCACATGCTTAAATATCAACAGTATCTCATGTCATTGTTAAAGCAGAAAATGGTTTAAATCTCAGAAAGTCCTGACAGTAAGGAAATGCAGGATTTATTGCATGCAGCTGAACAAGTGGGAAAGCATACTTTACAATGTGGTTTTGATTCATTAGAGGCTTCTTGTGGAGCTGCAGTTACAGGCCCTGTTATTCGAAGGCATGCTTGGTTGAAAGAACAAAGTTTACCTGACCATGTTAAAGTAAAATTATTGGATGCTCCACTACAGCATGATACTTTGTATGGTGTTAAGGCAGAACAGGTGTTAAAGAAAATGGAGGATAAAGCAAAATCAATGCAGACAGTAAAGGATTTCTTACAGGTTCAACCACCTAGGTTTAGCAGAAACTGGCCTTCAAAAAATTGGTCCTTTCTGGTTTCAGACAGGCCACAAAGAGGCAGATACAGATGCCCAAGAGGCAGATCTCAGCCCCAAGGCTCCTACAGACCTAAACAATGGGGTGCTTCAGCCCCCAAAGGAGAGGAAGACAAATCGCAACCTCATAGGAAACAGTCCCAATGACTTCCCTCTACAGATGCCAAGCACTTACCTTTTGGCAGCACCCCCAGGGGGGAAAGCTAGCACTTTTCTCAAAAAATTGGCACATAATCACCCAGGACAAATGGGTACTGAATATTGTTTCTCAGGGTTACAGGTTCCACTTTCACACACTTCCAAAATCAAGAGGTATGCCGGACCTGCCACAAAACCAATGGGCAGAAGGGCAAAAACAAATTGCTGCTCTCATGGACATGGGAGCTATTCAAAGAGTACCACAGCAAGAACAGGGGCAAGGATTTTACTCAAGACTTTTCTTAGTACCCAGAAAGGACAAAGCCTGGAGACCAATTCTGGACCTGTCAATCCTAAATACTTAAAAAAAAAAAAAAAAAAATCCTAAATACTTTCCTGGATGTTCCAAAATTCAAAATGTTAACACTACAGCAGCTTCTACCCATGCTGGGCAAGAAGGCTTGGCTAGTTAATTTGGACCTCAAGGAGGCATACCTGCATGTCCCAATCAGACAAACTTGCAGAAGATACCTCAGATTCATAGCAGGCTCAATGCATTACCAATTCTCTGCACTGCCCTTTGGCTTATCTACTGCGCCCAGGGTCTTCAAAAAATGCCTGGCACCAGTAATTGCATTTTGCAGACAAAAAGGAATTCAAATATATCCCTACTTGGACGACTGCCTTATTCAAGCAGAGACCAAGGACATTCTACTAAAGCATCTGGCATTTGTAAAAAGATTACTAATTTGCCTAAGGTACACAGTAAACGAAAATAAATCAAAACTAGTGCTCTCTCAAGAAATAATATTCCTGGGTGCAAGCTTAAATACAACTGCCCAGATGGCTTATCTCACGCCAGACAAACAAAGGCAACTGACTCAATACTTTCAACTGATGGCAACAAAGACCCAGCTCCCTGCAAGAAAAATTCTGCAGGCCCTGGGCTTCATGATGTCCTGCATTCTACTAATTCCATATGCAAGACTGCATATGAGGAAACTACAGTGGTATCGTGTTTGGACTCAACATTGTCACAGCCTGGAGACAATCATAACTTTAATTCCCTGCCTACAACAGTAGTTTCAATGGTGGTCCCAGGCCTGTCACCACAACAAGGGACAGCCTTTCACCTTACCCACAGCCAGGCAGACAGTAACAACGGATGCAGCGGATTATGCCTGGGGGCACATATGGCAGGAAAATGTATTCAGGGCACGTGGCCCCAAGAACAAATGCATCTTCACATCAATCAGAAAGAGATGCTATCTGTACAGAATGCCCTGACAGCTTTCAAGGACCTACAACATCCAGGACAACTACTAATAAAGATGGACAATACCACAGTTATGTGGTACATAAACAAGCAAGGGGGCACACATTCTTACCCCCTATGCAGGCAAGCCATGACCTTGTGGAACACAGCACTAACCTATCAGGCACATCTGCAGGCACAATTCTTGCCAGGAACAAAAAATACACTGGCAGACGAACTAAGCAGAAATCTCATGGACCCTCATGAATGGAAACTAAATCCACAGGTGTTCAGCATGATAACAAGGAAATGGGGATGCCCAGACATAGATCTTTTTGCCTCCCCTCACAATTGCCAACTACAGAAATTCTGCACAAGAACTTATCACTCTCAAGCATGGAAAGTGGATGCTCTATCATTCAGCTGGAAAGCTCTGACAGTCTATGCCTTCCCTCCAAGGTGCTCCTAAAAGTCAGACAAGAAAGGCCAAAAATTATCCTGATTGCCCCAGACTGGCCACGCCAGCACTGGTACCCAGTCCTAAAGACCTTGTCTCAGGGCCCAGCTTGGCCTTTACCCCAAATTCCTCATCTTCTGACTCAACAAAACAATCAGATTTTGCACAGTCAACTCAGAACCTTTAATCTGGCAGCATGGCAGATAATGTAGCCACTCAGACTGCACATCTCTCTAAAGCTGTTATGGATGTCATTTTAGAAGCCAGGAGGCCCAGCACTAGGAAATCTTATGCAGAAAAATGGAAGAGATTCTGTGCTTAGAACCAGGCACAAGGGCTCGACCCACTTGCTCCAAATATACCTCAGATTTTACAATACCTAACTGAGATGCTGGACAAAGACCTATCTTTCTCATCAATTAAAATCCACGCCTCTGCCATTTCAGCTCATTACAATACGGAACCTCCTATTTTTTCACATCCTCTACTAAGACAGTACCTCAGAGGGGCAAAAAACATAAGACCCCCAAGGAGAGCACCAGTACCAACTTGGGATCTCATTTTTGTTTTAGAAAAACTCACACTGCCTCCTTTTGAACCAGCCAGCACAGCTGATATAAAATTCTTATGGAAAACTGCTCTGCTCCTAGCAATAACTTCAGCAAGAAGAGTATCAGAGTTACAGGCATTAATGGCTGTGAAACCTTTCATCATTTTTCACCAGGACAGGGTTTCTCTCAGGACAAACCCAACATTCATGCCAAAAGTAGTTTCCAGTGTGGCCCTGAACTAAACCATTCATTTACCAACTTTCTACCCAAATCCCCAGAATAAAGGGGAGAGACTTCTGCACGCTTTGGATATACACAGACAGCTACGATTCTACTTGGACAAAACAAAAGCTTTCAGAAAAACTGAGCAGCTGTTTGTAGCCTATGCTGCAGGAGCTCAAGGAAAACCTATCACAAAGCAGACAATTTCAAAATGGATAGGACATTGCATCCGCTTCTGTTATGCACAACATGGCAAATCAGTGCCTAAGGTCATTAGGCCACATTCTACCAGAGCAACAGCCACTTCAGCAGCCTTTCTCAGAGGAGTACCAACCAAAGACATTTTAAAAGCTGCAACCTGGAGCTCAGTGCACACTTTCACCAAGCACTACCACTTGCCTCTGTACTCTAAATCCAGAGCAGGCTTTGCCACTGCAGTCCTGCAGGGCCTGGTAGCCTCTCCAAATCCAATCTAGACCCAGCCGCCCAACCTCAGCTTTGGGATTCAACCCAAGTGTAATGACTGCAACAGTGAAACACGATGAACATAGTACAGTTGTGTACCTACCATAAATGTAGATATTCGGGTGTATTCACTGTTGCAGTCCAGGTTACCCACCCACCATCCCCCTTTTCATTGCTGGGACTTCTCTGTACTTCTCAACTCTATACAACCTATGTGGTGTATTTGCTTGTAGATGAAGGAAATGTTTGTATTAGTACATGCATGTTGTTTGGCATAACTTTATTTTTCCAGCCTTCCTATCTGGGGGCACCTGACATCTGGGGCAAGAAAAACTGAAGAAAATGGCGTCAGTTGCATCTTTTATACCCCTGGCGCACTGACGTCAGGGAAGAGGCGACAGCAACCGACGCCGGACCAAGACTTTGGAACTCGGGCCGACTGCGGGTAGCCTGCCGGCGGATAACCCAAGTGTAATGACTGCAACAATGAATACACTCGAACATCTACATTTATGGTAGGTACACAACTGTACTTTTTGTTTACTGTCCCCCTATTCCCTTTACTTTTGAGCATGCCTTTGTCTCAAAGACTTCATGTGCAAGATGGGTGCTTTAAACTAATGGAGTTCATTTAGCAACATTTTATTTTGTTATAGTAAGCATTGCAAGGAAGATTGCCTGTTTCTGCCTGAGTGAAAAATGTGGACATTAGTGACAAACATGGCCCATAACCTAAACATGAGTGGGTTCATTGTTTACAGTTGAAGGTGTGGCTGTTGCTAATGTGAGTGCTGACAATGTTTCAGTAGGTATTGAACACTATCATGAGAATCAGAGGGAGGATATTTCCACTTGTTGACCATCTTCAGAAATCAGTCTGCATGATGTCTAGATCTTGTGTGCATTAACGTCATTAATTCTGACAGTACTAGTTGAAAATAAAAAAAAAAATTGGAGATGTTTCTTTATGGACAGTGAAATTATATACAGTAAGCCAGTAAAGCATTAATGAGAGGGAAAAGCTGTAATACTAGCCTAGTATAAAGCTGATGGATGGTTGGTGCTCTTAAAGTGTATAATGAACGCACTTTTGCTGATGGATGCAGCCATGAACTAAAAATGAGACAGCATTTATGCACTTCCACATTTGGCTGCAAGATGTTGCTTACACCACCCCTTTTCTCTCATTTACTAGTTTTTATTGCGAGTCACCAACTTCAGTGATCTCTTCACCTCTTACGCCAGAGAAAAACAGCGCACTTCTGCCTGCTTATTGCTGTGTTCCCCTGATAAATCCTGTGATCCAAGCTCATCCCCCTGACAGAATTGCAGGTCGTTTTCTGTGAGATGATACTTCAGCTGTCAGTGCCTAAAAGCCAAAATGATTACAGTCATTTATGACAGAGCATTAAACAAGGCATAGTTGGTTCATAGGTTATTACTAGTCTAATGACCACTAGGGCCGTTAAAAACTAGCCTTGCACCATAAGGCATTTAGGTTCCCAAATGTCATGGGCATCTATATGGGGGAGTAGGGGTCATGTTAGTAGGGAGGTAACTAAGGATTTGTACAGGGGTGTTAGGATAAAACTTCTCTTATTGACTATCTCTGTCCATAAGGGATATAGGGGCCAGATTGCGGGTAGATTTCTGATTGCCTCTCCAGTTATCCAGGTTTCGTTTTAATAGGGTCAGGAATGAACTGTGTTCTACATGGATGGGAGCCTGTTCCATAGTGTAGGGATCCTTTATGACACATATCTGTCCCACCAGCATGTTCTCTTTATCTCACAAGTGAAGTTCAGACCCCTGGATCTAGTGTTTGTGGTGCTGTTTGTTTTGCGCATGCTCAACAGATCCATCAGAGCTGGATTTGAGGAAACCCTGTAAGTCAGGCAAAAATCCCATCTCAGCAGCCTACAGGAGACTGAATACAGTGACAGAACTGTTAGGTGATCTGTGTAGGTCAGGGTATTCATGCTCTGAATTCTCCTGGTGATAAACCTCTGTGAATGTTCCAGCTGTTGCAAGTGCCTGCTTAGATAGATCCCACAAGGGGCATTGTACTCAATGATAGGTCTGATAAGGGCCAAGCATAGGGTACTATCACTTCTTTGGACCTGGATGCCACATCTGTACCTACATACAAGTTGGGTGACATAGAATGATTTTATTATTATCTGAGCTACATTTTTATCAAAGACCAGACTGGTATCTACATATGTTACTACTGGGTTGATTCTTGGGGGTGTTTTATCGATAGAGTAAGTAACACAAGTTGTCAGTTTCCCAAAATACATTATAATACATTTTTTAGCATTGAGTTTTAGGCCATGGCTTTAGCGCCAGTCATTTGTATGTGTTAAACCCTCTTGCAAGATGGTGTCTCGGGGGGGGGGGGGGGGGATCTGTAATAGCTGCCAATTTGCAGTCATCTGCAAACTTGGTGAGCTACAGGCCTTAAATGTTAGCCTTGACTTCTGAGAATTACATGCCAAACTGGAGTAGACCCAACAATGAACCCTAAACTACTCTGCAGATGAACGGTCTATTGGTGGAAGTGGTCTTACCAATCCTGTCTTCTTGGGTCCTGTTTGTGAGACAGATGGCAATCCAGCAAGTTATGTAGGGATTAATGCTTAACTCAGAGAGCTTAGCAACAATGCCTGAGTTTAACTCTTTTTGCCTCATGCTTTCAGATATTGTAGAGCCTTGCTTAAACAGGAATGATTGTATATTTAGCTCTGTGTGTTCTACTGTAGTGTGATTGTGTTGTATTGTACCGAGTATTTTTTGTCACACTCAGTGATTCCATTTGCACGTGACAACATCCCTGGGAGCAGTTCACTTATCTGCCTACCAAATGAATGACTGAATAAAAAACATTGAATAGAGGCATTGGCTTCAGGTGGATACATTCTTTAAGTGATGCAGATCCGTTCCTGAACCAGTTTACCTCCAAAATAGTAAGAAATTATCATTATGCCTTATATCCAGCCTTGCACTCAGCCTTCCAACACAAGGCAGTATTTCTACAGTCATTTCCCTTTACTTCTAAGTACTAATGTGTATATGCATAGAAACTTTTGTTTTTCTTAAAGAGACAATAGCACGACGTTCAAAGTGTACAGAAAACAAAAACAGCACCACTTAAATAGAAAGATGTTGGGAAGTGGGTGAATGGCATTTTTTGTTTTGTTTTGTTTTTTCTTTTTGTCTTCGTTTTTATTGTTTAGAAACTATACAAATACTTGAAACAGCTGCTCAGTTCCCCCACCCCTTATGTGGCACATAGGCCATTGGTATTTGAATGACCAAATTTTCGTAACTTTTAAAACCTGGCGTATAATATCGTTTAATGGAGACTGTTGTAGAAGGAGCTACACATTTGCCATTCTTAATGTCTTTCTGTGCATGTTTTGTTGAGATCCTCATTTCTTTAAAACTGTTTGTCATTTCTTCATTATTATACAGTTTGTCTTTAGTTAGACCAGATACAGTGCTTTCGAACGTGTTGGCAAACCTATATTTATTATAATTTGTCTTATACATGAAACCCACTCCTGTCCTTTCATTTTTGCTGGGATGTATACATTCTGTACTAATACAACACTGATAATTGACTATGGTGCCTTATTTACAACCTTTTTAAAGACTGATCACACATTTGTTCTGATACCAGTCTAGAAGTGGAGGAAACAAGGGTAACATTAAAATTCATGTGTTACAGTGGAAAAGATGAAGATGAAGGGATCCCAAGTGAATCTGAAGAAGACAGACGGTTGCTAGAAGCAAGAGCCAGGGAAATGAGAGGTAATCTAATATTTGAACATCACGTTTCTACTTTTAAGACTGCAGTAAGAATAGAATGCTCTGTGCCTGTTATTACAGTATGAGGTGTTATTGCAGCACAACTAATTTTAATGTCATGATCATTGCTCAGTTCTTTACTGTGGAGAAGCCTCTGCATGGTTTTCTGTTATCTTCAGCTTGTGCCTTCATATTTTCAGATGCCTTTTTTGAAAGAGTATTTTCTTCTGGTTTCACAGATCCTTCTTGCTGCATATTAAAGCTTTGGTAACTTCTTTTCCTGTCTTTTTTTGGTGTTCATTTTAAACTTTAGTGTTTATTATTATTATGTGCGTTTTGGTATCGGCAATGCATAATGTGATTTTTCTCATGCGGACTGCTTCCCTTTCCCTGCTATTGTTCTTACAGAGAGGTGTTCTTTCAAATGTAGGTTTTTTTTATATTTTGTTACAGTGGGTTAGCAACTTCTGGCTTTCTGATGCAATTTCAGTTTATTGTGCTTCCTTATAGTCCTTGTTTGCTGACACGTTTACATTTTTGGTGTGAGAACCTCACATCTCCTTTCTGTTTTTGTTGTTAGTATTTTCTTCCATTTAGGATGATGTTCCTTATACGAGATAGGACAGTTGCACATGGTGTCAGTGGCATTTTGGATATTACTGAAAAGTATGCTTGTGGATGTAGGACATTTGTCAATGTTTGTGTTTAGAATTAAGAAGGGGCGACAAGTGTAGTTGCAGTGGTTAAGCATATTGCCCTACAGCTGTTGGTTCTTTGGTGTGATTCCCAGTTGGGGTGCCTACTCTGTGTAATATGGGCACCTTCGCTTTGTCTGCCAGTGTTTTTTCTTTCCTTCCACATACCAAATTCATTCCAGTAGGTGTACTGACAGTCCTTTAAACTAAGCATAGCCATGTCGCCTATGATGGACTGTATCTTATTCAGGATTGGTTCTCTGCCTTGCACCATTTCTTGCCAGGTTAGGCTACTGTTCCCCTGCAACCCTGAATAAGAGCAAGAAGATAATTAATTAGGAAGGATGTTAATTTAATCTGTCAGGTTACGAAGCAGGCAGTTCAGGCTGCAAACAGAGCATTATGTATGCCTAACACATGCATGTAGTTTGCAGAAAGAATTGTAGGCCAATGGACTGGGATATATAGTGGCATTAAAACTATGTGTAGTGTCACTGAAGGACATTTATGTAGGCATTAGATGAGTATGAGGAGGGCAGGAAATAAACTTTATTATAAATAGGGATCTTGGCAGGCCACGTGGATGTGTGATCCATATGCAGATATACATGTGAATAGCTACTTGAAGTTTTCAGCAAGATTTTCTTAGAATCGGGGAATCAGAAGAGAGACACTTAGTTCAGGATACTGGAGATCATTTCCATCTGTCTGCCCATGGATGATAAACATGTCAGATTTTTAATTGTAGATTATATATTGCAATTCAGTGGCAGGGCTAGCCACCCAGTGGTGTAAGCCTTGGCTCTAGATGATTATCACTGTTGAAGTGACACCCCAACACCATGTACAGAAATGGGAAAAGGGGGTTGTGATTGGATGGATGGATATTTGTAGTGTAATTGTTGTATCTCATCTGTATTTTTATTTTAACTGAACAACTGCATTGGGGCTTTTGCCCTTGTGTCTGAACTGAAAACTGAAATAATTTTAATTTGTTAGCCAGTGCAATGGTCAAGTGATCCTTTTCAGGCACAGCCCACCTTAATGAAGGTGACATACAGTTGCTTATAATAGTCACCAAGTACATTAAGTGCTTTTTTTTTTTTACTGACATGGATTTACTGTACCCTGCCCTGACTATAGTATTTCCTTCTCGTTCCATTAGACATTTAAGGAGAAGTGCTGTAGTACCTCGTTGTACCCAGCATTATGCTCTTCATTTAGAATATTCATATGATATGAACCACTGTGTCCTGTTAGGTACATACCTTTGGCCCACCTAGTTTGACTTGTTTTTGTAGTATTTGTTAAGGATATTTGTGTCTACCACCTTGCTATACTCTAAGTAGAATCACATCCATTGCTTTCCCTTTGTTATTATTTCTGTACCTTATTCAAATAAGTCAGTTATGTTTGTATGACATTGCTTTTGTGCAGCAAATACATGTTGCCTTTATTTTTACCCTCTCATCTCTGATTTGACAGCTCTGACCTCAGAGTTTCTCTACAGTAAGTAAAGGTTATTTTCTTCCTTTTCTAATATCCTGAGTTAAGCACTATTCTAAAAACATCCAGTTGCTATGGCCTGATGTGAGTGTGTGACTCCTATTGGTACACACCAGGATGTCCTATGTAAGATTTGCAAGGGGGCATGCAGACTCTGTACTTTTTTTCCCTAACACTTGCACTGTTTTGATGCCATCCCTGATTTGCATGATTCTTATTCGTAGGTTCAAGGAGACTCTGGAAAAGACCTTAGTGATGGCACAGTTGGACTTTATGACTTTTCTGAAAGTGCTTGCATAAGATGGCATGTGTTTTGGGATGCTGTTGGCTCACCTTCTTTAATGATTGGCTCTGGTTCACTTAGATGGTGATGTCTTCTTTTTGTACAGGCCTCCAGGATTGTTAGAGGACCTACAAAAGAGGAAGCACGTGTTGACTACTCTGGAGAGTACTTGTGGTGTCTTGTGCGTCTTTCTCCTCTTCTTTATCTACGCCATCCCAAAATTTTAAGAAAACCTTCTTAGAAATTAGTAGGATTCTCATGTACTAGTGTGTACCCGCTTTGCTTCCTTCAGTTGTACCAGATAAGCGATCATATTGCTCCATCAAAGGAATTTTCAGTGAATACCAAAGCTCCTAAAATAACTTGTGGAAAACTATTTAACTACCATCCCAACAGTCTGACGAGCCTTACCTGCAAGGCCATGGAGCGTATTATCATGGAACTTATAAACAAAGACATTGGCAGCCTTCAAACAGTGGACCCCACCCAGTTTGGGTTTGTGAAGGGCCGATCTTGTCTCCTGAACCTGATTGACTTCTTTGAATCAGTCTCCAGAGCCATGGACAAGGGTAAAGTGGTTCACACAGCCTATCTAGACCTTGCCAAGGCCTTTGACACCCATCCCCCACTCTGGAATCATAGATAAACTTACTAAGCTGGGCATTAATCCCTATGTCACCCAATGGGTTGCTAACTGGCTTACTGATAGAACCCACACTGTAAAAGTAGCCGACTCCCAATCCAGCTCTAGACAAGTGGAGTACCTCAGGGTTCAGTCCTGGGACCGCTGTTGTTTGGCATCTACTTCTCTGAAGTACAGGCCAACACTAAGGGACTCTGGCTAACAAAGTTCGCAGATGACTGCAAACTGGGAGCCATTATTGAATCCCCAAATGATGTGGATACTCTACAAAAGGGCCTTTCAGAAACAGATGCTTGGTGCCAGAGCCATGGGCTCTTGCTCAGTACCAAGAAATGTATAGTTATCCCCTTTGGGAAAAAACATGTACCCATAAATTACCATATAGGTGGCAGTACACTAAACTCCAAAAGTGTGATGAGACTTAGGGATACAGGTGGACAGTGGTCTCACCTTCGATAACCACATCGCCACAACAGTCAGGAAATCCTTCTAAGTGGCACACCTCATCACTAAGGGCTTTTCATTCAGAAAAAAGGAGGTCATTGTCCCACTGTACTCATCCCTCATTAGACCCATTATAGAATACAACATCCCATTTGGTATGTACCTCTCAAGACATCTGCAACAACTGGAAAGGCCGCAGAAATATCTCACTAAAAGAATCACAGGCCTAAAGCAGATGCCCTATGCTGACCGCCTTAAAAAACTCCAGCTATACTCTGTCGCATATCATCTACTTAGAGGTGATCTCTGCTTAACATACAAGACCATGTCAAACCCAAAGCTGTTGGACATGCTACACTTAAAGAAATCCCAATCCCTCAGAGCCACACGCTCCAGGGATCTAAACCTTGTCATCACAACAAACAAAACATGCTGGAGGGATAGGTTCCTGACCCAAAGACTCCCCAGACTCTGGAATAGATTGACCATACATGTCAAGCAGAGTGCCTCTTTGGCCCTCTTCAAAAGGAACCTTGACGATTGGATGGGAGAAAGGAAATTCACCCCGGGGATCACGTGAGTCGCCCTGCTAGACAGGGGTCCAGGGAAGTAAATAGTGTGGGAAGAAATAGCCAGGGAATTGTTATGGCTAGGCTTGTATAGGCCCTAGGGCTGATAGCCTAGTACCAACCTATGAACTATTTACAGCTAACCTCAAACTAGACTTTTTTTTCACAGTGGCCAAGCTTCACTGTACTGTTCATGTGGAGAGACACTCCTACCTTCCCCATACTTATGTATACCTACTCTGTGGTCATACAGCAGTGGAGTAAAGTCCATTGGTGTAGAAAGTGACTTTTCATTGAATTATTGTTGTGGGATTGACAGCCACTGAAACAGTGCTTGAATTACTGACACATTTTCCCAAGATAAGTTTGTGAGGAGGATGATTTTGCTGTTGCTGAAGTCACAGATCTGACTACCACTCAGGTCTGCCTATGGTGGGTAGTTCTATAAGTTTGTCCAAACTGTATTTGTATTTGGTCCATTGCAATACACAGGTGGGTTCTAGAAATGGGCACGGATAACTACACATTGCTTTTTCTTCCCTCCCTCCTTGATTTTGCTTGATGGCCTCCTCTACCTTCTCCTGGTTGGCTTATTCATTGTTATGGAATGGGAGCTATGTACTCTAGGGATAGGTGACAGCTATACAGCTCATTCACTACTGGCCAGAAATCCCCATAAGCAACCTGTATTTCAGTGAAAAGTTGGCAGTAGGCAACAAGCCAGCTTGCTGGTTCTTGGAGACAGGGGGTTACCACTGGGAGAACCCCCTTTCCTCCTTGGCAGCTTTTCTGAGCCCGCAGCTGTTATCTCCTGAGAACAAAAGTGCTCCAGCATGCTTTTTTCTCAGTGCAAGTGCACTATGGTAGTCTGAACTTAGTTGGATCAAAACTCCACTCGGTAAGCAGCCAGTGTCACCATCTTCCCTCCAGAGGGGCAAGTTGACAGTGGCTGCTCACTCTTATCCCCTCTGGCTGAAATTGAAGAATACATGCTAGGATGTTAGATCTTCTCACCATAAGAGTAACACTCATGGATTAGTTGGTTTCTGTAGGTCTATGTGGAATAGTTAGAGACATCAAAGGAAAGGGGCCATAAAACATTTCTGTCCTTCAAAGAAAAGCAAAGGATTCTACTAACACTTTTTTCTTGTGCCCAGGGGGGCTGGAGAATGATGTCCCATCTTGGACCTCATTATCTTCATCTTGCTCATCTGGTACATCATACTCTGCATGGTAACTCTCCATGGGTTTATTTGTTTAATGTGACATTAAAATTGCCCAGCTGGATTAGATGCCTTTAGCAAATAATTTTGTGGAGTCCTTATAGAGGATTTCATCAACTGACTGTACATAGGCTTCATTTTAATTTAACAGTTGTACCATATGATCTGTCCTATGCACCCATAGTGTTTTCCAGTGTGCATTCCATGATAGCTATAGTCTAACAGGGTATGAAACTTCAAGTGTACGAGTGGCTTGTGATGGGGCTCTCAAAGTGACACCATTTCCACAAACTGTGAGAAGTCCTTTCTGGCTCAGAATCAGAGGATTGTGTTAATTTGGGCAAAACCTGACTCTCTCCTATTTTCAGTCCTCCTTATGTTGAGTGTCCAGGATGTAATGGCTTTAGCAAAATGTGTGAGGATTTATTGGAGTGTCCAAATAAGGATTTTCTTGCACCTTCTGGGATTTAGTAAATGGAAAAAAACATACACATGGATAAAGGTTAGTCCTGACACAGCTAAACAATGAAAAGAGTGTTAGGAAGGACTAAACAGCACAGCTAAAAGCAAATAAAAAATTTAATTGGTAAGAGCTTCCACACCCATCTAGCACTTCATCAGACCATATCATACAAAGTAACGATTAAAATATATGCAATGCATACAATTAATTAATGAAACAAACCATATGCTTTCAGTAACAGCTTTAAAGGTACAGTTTCATTCAAACCATAACCCTTATCAGCTTGTAGTATAATCATCCGCCTTAACTCAGCTGTTTCCGTCTTGTTTTCAGTGCCACCCCTTCAAATCTTTGAAAATTAATTGTAAAACAATGAAATTGAAAGAATGCAAAGTACTATGTGTATTGACATGCATGGTGAAGGCATCTGTGGTCTTACCGCTCTGTATATCATAAAAATGTTCTCGGATCTATTATCTGAGGGAGGGCTTTGTCTTCCCCCACATAAAAATATGAGCAAACCATGCAGGTTGTTATGTATACCAAATCAGTGCTGCTGCAGTTAGCATGCAACAATGGTATATACCAGTTTTGTGTAGTACAATGAATGAAACAATTCACAGGGGAACTGTAACTGCAAACATTGCAAGAGCATCACGGAAATGTACCTAACCATTCTAAAGACTTATTCTTATTAGGCTCACTCTTATAACATAAAAGTCGTTTCAGTGACTTTTTGTTTTTAAAGAAGAACCTAGGATGCTCACTTTTGAACTGCCTGACCTTGTCATTGGCCATAAGAATTGACCAATTCTTTTAACAATGTCACAAATCAAGTTATCACTGGAGTAAGAGAGCGGCATGCTAATGTTATTAGGCTTAGCAACATGGGCGAAAGCAGGTGTATCACTGATAACAGGACTAAGAGAAAAATAGGGTTTGACTCTACTGGTTCTTGCTAGGTAAACCTCTTGTATTGGGCCATCTGCTTCTGTCTCATAGAATAACCCCTATCAATGAAATGACTGTGCAAGCTTGTAAGTGCATTATCTAAACTGTCATCATCATTCAGTCTAGATACCGTCATGCACTGACTCTTCAAAACATTTGTATAGACATAGCCTGGATGCATACTGGGTTGATGCAGGATACTACTCTTCCTGTATGGCTTCCTGTAGATGTTTGTCTTAAAACAGGCTTCCACAGTTCTTGTGATACTGACATCTAAAAAACTTTAACAGAGGATGAAAACTTCACAGTAAACTTTAAAAAAGTAGTGGTACTTTCAAGATAATTCACAAATTCAGATAGCGTCATGGGTAAACCCATCTACAACAGGAAGATGTCATTAATAAACCATTTGTAGAACTTAATATACTGCAAAATACGATTACAGGTTAACACTTGAGTCAATTCCCAGTGTGCTAACACCATGTTAGCATAGCTATTGGCACAAACTGTGCCCAATGCCACTCCCAACCTGTGGCAATACTATTTATCATCAAACAGGAAGACACTGTTCTCCAAACAAGCTCTAATAACATACTAATTAAATTATTCTAACTATTAGAGTAATCATTGTTTTGAGATAGAAAAATCCTAATCAACCCCTGTATCATTCAGTATGACTGTGAATAGGGAACATACATCCAACGTAACCATCAGGCAATCCAAGTCATTATCAAAGCCTTGTGTGCATTCAGATAGTGTCTGCAGGAACTGTTTAGTACTTTGTCGCGGTGGTGGTGCTGCGGTAGCATTGTCGCCTCACAGTAAGATGCTGTCCGGTTCGATTCTCAGCTAGAGCGTCTTCTGCGTGGAGACATGCATGAATGGGCATACCTTCGTTGAAGGTTGTGCGTCAGGGCTGGTAACTCGGCACGTAAAAATCAACTACCAATCATTAGTGGACCGGAGTTCCGCTGTGGCAACATCTAACTGGGAAAAGCCAAAAGACACAAACAAACAAGTACGGAGGGTACTTTATCAAGCAAGGGTCTCAACATTCTCTCGACATAAACCAAGCGAAGCTCAGTGAGTCAACCCTATCCTGACAATATCGGCTGCATGGGTGATACTACTGGATCCTTGTGTGTCTTCGGCATGTCTTGTAACACAGGAATAAGCGGATGTTCTACTACCAAAAACTTGTAAAGATCAAATGAAACAAGCCTAGTCATCAAAAAATCATAAAGCATCACATGTAATTAATTTCTCTGCTTCAAATTTCTGTACTCAGTATCAGAATGAGATAGCAACTCATTTGTCCTATTCATATAATTTATAGTCAGTGTTATTTATGGTTTCATTCACACTGCTGAGGATGTTATGGTGTGTTGTAGTGTGTCATTGGATACAAAATCATTTTGTGGCACTTTTCACCTACCATCTTTTTGCTTACTCATTTATTCAGAAAATACACACAAAAATGCTTTTTATGCCAGCTGCTGCTCACTGACAACCTTTATTGACCTTCTTTGTGGTCATACCACATCATTCCTGAATAACATAACAGGGAAAAAGTACTTTTACCACCTTTTGACTTAGCCGCTGGTACTGTTGCCATCTAACCTTCCTGGCCAATTGCAGTCTGTAGATGTAGGGTTGAGCACTTTTAAATTTACGAATTTGCTCATATATCCTCAGTTGATGACTGGCTGTGCAGCTAAGAAGAGTGTTAAAACAGTCACTGATTGTCAGTCTTCCCATCTAACCAACCTGGTAGTGGATTGGTAACCCACATCTGTTGATCACATAATATTCCCTAAGTTTACCGGTGAGCAATTCAAAGTCTCTGCAAAATGGAATGGATGGCTAGGGTCCCTGCAGTTTTACAGTCTGGTACTGGATGAGGTTACTTTTATTTTTCTGTACTTCTGTAGAGGGTAATGGTTTAATTTCTGCTTGCAAGTGGACATATTCTTTATAATCGCTTGTTTGATTTAGGATTAGAAAGCATAAATGCTATGGTAATACTTGTCAGTTCAGGAGTGAATTTTTTTCTTAATTTTTTATTTTGTTTCTTTGCATCGTTATAGTTTTATAATTGCTTGCTTAAAAATTACCGTAAAGTGTATTAAATTTTAAAATAGTGTTAATATTGAAAATATCAGTAATGTACTTTCATACATACCTAGTACCAGTTTCAAAGTTATCAGTCCACCAGTTAGCATGTCCTTAGATTATGGAAAGAGCCTACCTAAAAGCCAGATATAAGGGAAATGTATGATGAGAAGGAGGGAACTCCATCCAAGTGTTTAACCAGAGTATTAGGCACTGTGAGGCAGCAATGTTAACCCACTATACTTGTGTATGCCATCCTGACCTGCTTTCCCGATTTAATAAAAAATGTCTTTCAGTAGCTACACTGTTGTAATACAAAACCACCATCTTTATAACACTGTGTTTAACTGAAGTCTGATATTAGTATACTTAACATGTTGACTGAGTTTTTTTTTCCTGTACTGCGGATTAGATCTTCTGATTTTTGAAAGTGATTCTTTAGGAGTACTTTATACTTTTAGTGTCAGCAAAAATGCAGAAAGGTGACTGCAGAGCTGATTTGTGCATTGTTTAAAAACTGAACAGAAAATGTGGTGTATGTTCAAGGAAAATTGGTAAAGACATTTACTTGAGTTATTTATGTAAGGTAATTTCCCTGATGTCAAGTATTGCATGTATGTTTCAATATCCAAAACTCATGTTTCCTTAACTGCAGATCAAAACAAAGCTTCTTATCCTAGCTCTGGATGTGTTTAGGGTGTATTGATATAATCACAAATAAATAAACATTTCTTTTCTCAGATCAACTCCTTGAAAAAGATAAAAATATCATGGCTCTGCTGGAAGAAAAAGAAAAGATTTTCCGTGAATTGTCAGACAGTGGTGGACAGGAGTCACCTATAGGGCGAAAGAGAGATTCTAGAAAGATTTTCAGGGCCACCACAGAGGATACTCCTAAGGGAGAACCACTTATGAAGCAGGCCTTTAAAGAAGGTTAGTTGTGTTATACTTTCTGTAAGTTGCATTAATTGCAATGTAGTGTTATTAATTGTTCTCTATACAGGGGCATTGTATTAAGCAGTCTGCACCTTTGGAATTGCAAAGGCATTTCCTATTACCACCCTAAATATTTCTTTCTAGCAGTCTGTAGAAAAGTATGTACAGCCCATGTAGTTTATTTCTGTCTATTTATCTCCCAAACTACTGCACATTTCATATTACCATTGTTTTCTGTTCTGATCTGAGATTGTTTGGAAAATTAGGTTTCATTTTTAGTGTTTTGTTTGATAAAATATGCACATAACAATGTTGTTATGATAATTTGTAGCATGTATATTGAAAGTCATTAAGTAATTTATCTGTAATCATAGTAGTATAATATTTGCAGATTTCGTATAGCCTCAAAACCTACAATATGGACATTTAGAGAGTATCTCATGAGTACAGTAACACTCATTTATCACTGCTAATGTAAAGTAGAGACCCAGAGAGGCACCTCTGAAGTGTTCCCTGTCCTTACATGCATGTAACTGTGTAGGTCATCCAAGTCCAGTGTCATGAAGTTCAAGTGCTGACTCAAAGCTCCAGAGAGAAAAAATGCTAGTGTTTTAAGTAGCATGCTGATTTGAATTTTAAAGCAATAATTTGCTGATGTACTTCAGAGATGCATGTCAGAACTGGAAGCATGCAGTTGTTATTTGACTTCACTGTATCTGAGCAGCTAAGATAAAGTACGTTTGAGATTATGACTAGATGTTTTAAGTAGCAGTTGTCACCAGAATGAAGTCATAACAACAGTGTAATCTGGTTTCATTTATTTGCTTATAAGTAGAGTATGCCCTATCACAGTAATAATTGTACACATTGAGTTGAAGGAGTCTAGGTTTTCATTCAGTGGTCTGTACAGTATCTCATTTTGACAAGGATTTCAGTGTACCACAATGGAAAATGGTGACATAAGTGAATATTTCACAATCACTTCATAATCACTACATCAGCTGATGATTGAGAGGATTGTCTGCAATGGGTAACATTTTCCCTGGTCTATATTTTCCTTTTGATGGTGCCGTTTTCTCCTGTAATTTTACAAAACTCAGTTTTAAAAAACAAAAATAAAAATCCAAAATCACTCTGCCAGGTTTATAATTTTCTCTTCTTGCGAGTGTTTTATGTTTCTCTTCCAAGTGTAGAGATCAGTTTGAGTGGAAGTCAAGTAATGAGGACCATTGGAGCATGTGTGCTCCTTTGTCCAGGAACAAGGGACACTTGATGAAGAGGAGGGATGTGCCCACAAGTCAAGGACCAGTGAATGTTAAGATCTGTGTGAGAAGTCTCAAAAAAATGACTACAAGAATCTACCAACTGTAACAGACCCTGTTGAAGATTAACTGATATTACAAGAACTCATGGATTAGTAAAGTAGTCTTTAAGGCAGGTCAGATCACATGCAAAAGCCCTACACTTAGGGCAAAAGTCCTTATCTTTGGGAATAAAACCACCTGTCTTTTCTGTAGGAAGAACCACTTCTGTCTGTGGCCTTTTGGATTGATTGAATTGAGCTTTGGTGCTATCGAGCCTCATATTATTAAGGCTTTATTTAAAAAATTAAGAAATAATAAGGACTGCCAAAGTTGCACATATATATATATATATATATATATATATATATATATATGTGTGTGTGTGTGTGTGTGTGTGTGTGTGTAAACATGCACACTCACACAAGCATTTGTATGTATGTATACACACACACACACACACACACACACACATATATATATATATATATATGTGAGTGTGTATTTGTGTGTGTGTATGTGTGTGTGTGTGTGTGTATATATATATATATATATATATATATATATATGTATGTATGTATGTGTTCCCCTGCTTTTTGTTGAACATGCTTTTCATTGACAAACAGGGGTGGCGTTTAATGTCGATGGTATGGATAGCTGAGTGGTCCAAATGTTGTCAGTATGTTTTGTCGAGACAGGTGAGTGGGATTGCATGAGATTTGAGTGTTTGTGTGAGTGTGAGTGAGTTAGGGTAATGGTCAGGCATAGGTGTTGCATTCTTGTGTGTGGTGTGCGTATGTTAGGTTTAGGATAATGGTAAGTAAAAGGGATAGATGTAGGTATTGTTAGTGTATGCTTGTTTGTGTTTTTGTACCCAAGTGTGTCTTGTGTACTGGCAGTGTTACAGGAAGGTTTTTATTAAGATAAGCTGTAGGGTTAGGGTTGGGTGAAGAGGCAGCCTTAGGGTTAAGGTTAGCATCCATTACTAAGGTGCTGCTGGGGGGGGGGGGGTGGCATACCTTATCTTAATAAAATCCTTCCCATAACACTGGCACTATTCAGGCAGATTTTAGGCTGGTGCTATGGGGGTAGTGTTTAAACTGGGAGAGAAAATAGCTTTTATTTTTCAATATTTAGTTTGTTCAATATTATGTACGAATATATGTTGTCAATGTTTGCGGTTTAACATTAAATATGTTCGATCATATGTAATAGAACCAGTACATAAGTATATAATGCACACATATATGTATATATTTTTAATGTATTTGTGTGTGTGTCTATATATATCTATATATCTATATATATATATATATATATATATATATATATATATATATATATATATAGGTCTACTTCATTTGTTTGAAGTGTCAGTACTTCGTAACCCACTTGGTCGAGACCTGTTGTTCGAAGTACCGAAACTTCGAAAATGAAGTATGGAGATCACAATACAGCCTGGAATGGAAATATTCCCTTTTCATTGCTGTAGTGTGATCTCGGAGTTGGTATATTTAAATAGGGAGGTGTGGGGGTGCAGGGGGCTTGCCTCCCTGCAAAACATTTTCTGCGTTTTTTTTTTTTCAGTTGGCCGATCCGGTGACTAGGCTTCAGCAAAAGTGCACTTTCTTTGAAATGCACTTTCGCTGAAGTGGCCATCTACTTTGTTCGATGTAACGTATTTTCGAACAAAGTAGAGCCATATATATATATACATATACATATATATATATATATATATATATATATATATATATATATATATATATATATACACACACACACAGACATACATGTATATATATATATATATATATATATATATATATATATATATATAATAATGGGAGACTGTCAGTGTCCCCAAATAAGTACTCTTTCTCCACATTTTCATAGTGAAAATATGAGACCACCCATCCAGTCATCTAGAGTGTTTTTAATGTTTGCCAGGGAAGTACTCTGCTAGATAGGTAAGGGCAGAATATTCCAGAAATGGAGGACACATTATTTTAGGTATCTGCCATGCCATCTGGTGGTGATTATGTGATAATGTAGGTTTATGTCTCTATAACAGGCGTTTGCTTTGGTTTACCTTCATATCATCGATCCTACTATGGGCGAAACCGCTTCCGCGAAACCCGAAGTGCGAACGTCTCCGAAGTCGAATGCCACATAACCGAACGGCAAAACCTCGCCCCCTTTTTGACCCATGGTAGCACTGGTGTGGAGGTGTGGCACGGCCAGGAATGTCTAATTCAACATTATTTAGATATTTGGAATGTTTTGCGGTTTCGGTTTTGCAGAAACTGTTCACTTAAATGGCCAGTCGATCATGTGTGATCGACTATATAAAGGTAAACCATTTGCTTTACCACTTGTTCTCTTTTGGTAAAGGAGTTCTAAGTGTGCTTGGGTCATTCATAGCATGGAAAGCTAAGTAGAGATCACCGCCACAGGAGTCTGAGTGACACTGAATAGAAGAACAGAGCTTTTAGTTTTAACTAAAAAAAAACACTTTTAGCAGCTACTAGCAAGGACCCAAATGAACTTCTTGAGCGCAGCAAAAGTTTATTTCACTCTTTCGTCATAATGATAATGTCTAACTCCTAACTGCTTTTTTTAGTTGGATTTGGTTATTATTATTAGCTACTGTCGAGTCCTATGATTTTTTGGTACAGAACTTTTAGTCTGTAAGAGTAGCTAAGAGCCTAGAGACTTGATCTTTTGAGGGAATGTTGATTCTCTCGAGCTGTTTCAACGATGAGCCTAAAAAGGGATGAATGAAGTGAGACTATAACTTCTTTGGATCTTGAGAAGATGCCATAAGGGATATTTTGTGCATGTTAGAAGAATTATCTAACCACCACAAAGACAATGTGGTCAGAGGAGAGTCTGTTATCAACATATATACCCAAGTCCTTGATGACTGTTTCAAATTTAAGCAGAATGCTATCTATATGGTAAGCAGTAGTGATACTAGATTTACCAAAGAAAATTATGCTACATTTCTTGGTGTTTCGGGTAAGCCTATGATTACTACACCAAGCATTTATTTTGTCCAGCTCCTGCTAGTGAATTTGAGTATCAGAATGGGATTCAGTGACAGCTCTCCAGTTTGCAGTCATCAGCAAACTTGTTTAGCCACAGCCCCTTGATATTGTCTTTTATGTTACAGAAATATATACCAAAGAGAAGGGTGCCCAGGACAGGGTCTTGTGGGACACCACTAATGACATCGCAAATACCTGGTGTTATGCCCCGCCACTGGACCAGTAATCAAAGACCCTCAATCCTTACCACTGGCAACAGTGGGGGAATGTTCACTGGGAGGATTACAGGTACACACACAGTATTTCCAGATGCAGCTCTTTGCATCAAGTTCAATTCCCTTAAGAGCTTACAGAGACCACAGTCAGCCCTGGGCTGGTTTCTCCCTCATTCTTCACATCCCCAGTAAAACTTCCCTCTGGAACAGCAATAGAGTGGAGTCATTAGCCAGGGTTCCAAGCCAAGTCCTCTAGCACTCTCTCTATCCAACCAGTGTTTCATGTCCCTGTCCAAGTAGCTGACACATGCACTCTTGGAGATTTATTTTACACACACACACACACACACACACACACACACACACACACACACACACACACACACCTGGGAAAGGCTGGCACAGGCTTACTAGCTATGCTCCCTTCTGCCCATACTATAAGGTAGTTACCACTGCCACCAGAACCCATTATTAGCTACTTTAAGGCCCTTAACATAGGGTCTACCAATCTTACTGTGTAATATTAATATTAACACAAGTGGTAGTTTGACCAAGGGCAAGGTTATTAGGAGTGGCCCACACAGTGTCACCAAATAAATATGCAAGTACTCTCAGGCCTTAAATATCTCTACACAGATCTGCCAAAATGAAAGGTTTAAATATATTTAATAATAAATAATAAAAGAACAAAATAATACTAAATATTTATTCACAATGACATTAGAATTTCAAACCACAGGAAATATTTAAAACAGCATTGCAGGGCAGTCTCAAATAAATAAAGAAACATATCTAAACTAAGCTTCACTATATTCTTGACTGTATCTAAGAGAGTTACTGTACTCTGAAAACTTACTAATAGAGCAGGGCAGATGTGGTGAATGGCTCTTCTAGTTGTTGTCAGGTCCAAGACAGAATACGTAATGCTCTATCTCAATAAGAACTTCTCATATTAATATCCCGGATATTACTGCTGGGATAGCTTGCAGAATGACATCACTTCTTGTCATCTGACTCTAGTTCCCAGTCAAAACCCCACTGACGGAAGCTGGCTGTATTTAGCATCTACCTGTGAAAATATATGGACCTCAGATACTTTGGCAGAGGCTGGAAGTCATAAAACAATTGCATTCCTTCATACTTTCAAGACTAGTAATTAATTCACCCTAAAGACAATACAGAAAGCTTCTCATCACAGACTCTATGTCTCTAGCTGCATTGAAAACTGAAATATACTATCTTTTATTGCATAGCCTATAAAGTAATTTAATTTCAGCCATTTCCCTAAATATGCTGGACTGAAGCTAACCTCCTGTATTCCAGTTTCCATTGTTAAAATATATACATTTAGACAGTTACAGTAGTGCATGTACATTTCTATTTTCTTCCAGTAGGACGCACTGTTGATGCATTTCAGACACAAACACTTTATAAAATACCTTTTCAACACACGTCTGTAGAAACCAGTTTGATATGCACATAACATACAGTTCTAATACAGTTGTAATACACGCATCTTATATAAATCATTTTGATATTCACAAATGACATAGAATTATTTACAGAATTTCAGCTAGCTGTCCTGGCAGTATCTCTTTTCATGACACTTCAGACTCAAGCTAGTTTTTCAAGTGACCTTTGAGAAACATTGCTTGAGAGGGATGAGCCTGTCTGAGAATACATTACCCCATTCCCTGTCTTGAGATTCCAGCTGCCTTTGCATTGCTGACCTCATTACAGTGCTGTCCCTATAGCCATATATCCCCCTCAGACTCCTTCTCCCATCTACTGCATATAATTAACAACAGGGCCTCCCTATCATGGTAAGGTTTCATAATGTTAACATGGTACAGTTTGTGCCCCTGCCTCCTGCCTAACAGTTCTACCATGTAGTTAACATCACTGACCTTCCTTTCCACTTTGAAGGGTCCCTCCCAAGCTGCCTGCAGCTTGTTGTGTCTGACAGGAATGAGAACCATAACCTGCTGCCCCACAGCATACTCTGTATATCAAGCATTCCTGTCATACCAGATGTTTTTCTGCTGTTGGGCTTCTGCCAGGTTCTCCTGGGCCAAGCCCATGAGTTACCCTGAGCCTTGTCCTGAGCTTTAGGGCATATGCTACAACAGACACCTTGTGGGATTTACACTCACCTTCTCACTCATCGTGAATCAGATCTAGAGGTGAAAAAACCTGTGGATTCCTGGGGCACCTCTCTACAGCAAACAACAGATGTGGCAAATGTTTGTCCCATTCCCCTCTTAAACTGGTCTGCAAATGCCTGTAACATGGTCTTTAGTGTAGAGTTTAACCTCTTCACAAGATCATTAGTCCTGGGGGTGGTAGGAGGTGGTCTTTAGGTACTTCACCCACACCACTCCCATGGATAAACCAGCAGGTCTGACATGAAATTGGCACCTCTGTCAGTATTTCTTTCGGGAAACTACCCGTCTGAAAATCTCTAACAAAGCATTTGCCACCTTTTTTGCCTCAGTAGAAGACCACCACATCAGGGTATCTGGTAGCATAAGCTACTACTACTAGGATATACATCTTCCCTGTGGAACTTGGGGTACTCAGAGGCCCCACAATATCCATTGCTACCCTCTGAAATGACTCCTTAATCACAGGCAAAGGAATTAAAGGAGCTTTGACCTTGTCTGCTGCATTGCCTACCTTTTGCACTGCTCACAGGTCCAGCTGTACCCTGTTACATCTTTGGAAATCCCAGGCCAATAAAAGTTCTGCATACTATATCTCTTTGTGCGCTTTATGCCCATATAACCTGCAAAGGGAATATCATGGACTATGGCTAGAAGTGCCAGACGGTAGGCTCTGGACACTACCAACTGCTGTATTACCTCACCATCAAGCCCTCCCGAGCCACACTGCAGTGAGGAAAAGGTACATTTCCCAATCCGCACTATATTTTGATCTCCATTCAAAAGCTTTGATTTTTCAAAAACTCAACCATATGACTTTCAAGTTTCTAAAAACTCGATCAACCGATAGGGATATATATATATATATATATATATATATATATATATATATATATATATATATATGTTGTGTGTGTGTGTGCACACACATATATACATCCATATACACACACATGCCATATACCACAAAATGATTTGTTATTATTATTACTCTGTCAATCTGTTTGTGTTAGTTCTTAAATCTTGTAATATTTTTGTTAGTTTTTAATTCCTGTAATATTTTTGTTAATTTTTAAATCTTGTAATATTGTATTTGGAGCTTTTCTCCCATGGCCTCCATTGAAAAGGTGCTCATTTTGTCCAGTTCACTTTCCAGGTTAACAAACCGCAAATAAATAAAATAATAAATAAATAGATAGGTATATGCTATACAACATTTGTTTACCTAACCACTGCTACATGGCTTTCGTCCCATGTACAGCACTACAACAACTCTCCTGTCTTTCCTAAACTCTGTATCACTAGCTAGAGACAGTAACAGACTTATTTCCTGTCTCTTCATTGACTTCTCTAAAGCCTTTGATACAGTCGCTCATAAACTTCTTCTCATTAAACTGGCAAACGTACACTTCTCTCCATCTACCATATCTTGGTTTAACAGCTGTCTCTCTGATAGACTCCAATCAGTCAAGTGGCTCTCAGCTTTCTCCCCTCTTCTTCCTGTTAAAACAGGTGTTCCACAAGGCTCCATCTTTGGGCCATTTCTTTTTAACGTCTTTACCAACCTTCTCTACTCTTCCTGTCTTGGATCCTCACTGATACAATACGCAGATGATTCTACACTTATCACTATTGCAGAATCACCAACTCAACTAAAATCAGGCACACTGTCTTCTTTTAACTCTGTAGAAAATTGGCTGTCTGAAAACCAACTTATCCTTAATCCATAGAAAACCAAATTACTACTCTTTCTCCCTAAAAACCTTAACCACGTAAAGTCTTCCTTCTCCATACTGTGACAAAATAATACTCAAATACAGGTGGACACCAGTACAAAACTCTTAGGTGTTACTGTTTGTGATAGACTAACCTTTGATTTACATGTCAATAATTGTATCTGAAAAACACATCTCAAGCTAGGTCTCCTCTATAGAAACAAAAAATATCTTACCAAAACAGCAAAACTAACCCTTTCAAATGCCTACCTCTTACCCACTTTACTTTATAGCTCCCAAATTCTCACCAGCCTCAACACTGGACTACTAAACAAATTAAAACAAATTAAAACAGGATTGCCAGATTTGCTGCCCAAAATTCTTACAACTCCCATCACTGTCTCTCACTAAAATAACTAAATTGGCTAGAATTATCTAACCTGCTTCGGTATAATCAGTTTCAGTTTATTCATTCCATTCTCTACAAACCCTCTTTCTGTCCAACTGTCTCATCTCTAATCTCTCATTACCTACCCAGTAGATTACTCCGCAGTTCTGAACAAGGACAACTAAAAATCTGCAAATGAAGGACCAAAATGGGTCACCTAGTCTATAGCTTTAACCCTTCCAAGGTCTGGAATAGCCTACCACTAGATATAAGATCCCTTGAACATCCCAATCAATTCAAAACCGCTACAAAAAATACCTTCATGAAAAATGGACTTGCCGATGTAATTATCCCCCATAAACACTCCCCTATAACCTTCGACTTCTCTCCTCTCTTCCTTCCCTTCAATAAACAAACTTACTACTTTATCTTCTCCTCTTGGTACATCACTGTACAAACATAACTAGTAAAATATTTCAGCTATGTAACTATTACACTGTTATGTATATAATATGTAATTATGAATGTATCCCTCTTTTGAATGTATTTCTATGTATTTCACTTGCCACAGTTTAATGTATGACACTATAATGCAGTAATGTGTGGCACTGTAATGCAGTAATCTGTGGTACCGATGAATGTATTTCTATATGTATTCAATATATAAAATTTCTATTTTCTGTTGGGGCTTTTCTCCTCAGGCCTCCACTGAAAATGGTCATTTGAAGCCCAGTCGGACAAACCCGGTCAACAAATCTAAAATAAGTAAATCAAAAGTAAATAATGTTGGCCTTACCTTGGGATCTTTATATCTTTGGACTTAAATCTGTCTTTATGTAGTAAAACATAACATAAAACAGCTAATATATGTGTACAAATGCCTTGCACATATTATAAGGCATTTATCATTTAAAGAAACATTTTTTTTCCTTTTTACACCTCCTAATTAAAACACTGTGCTGTTTGAAAATTTACACAGATATTGCTGTTAGAGTGACCCTGCTGGTGAAGGTAGTACTTTATTAGTAATAATGTAAATATTTTGTAAAGACTAAGGGAATTAAACACAAAATTGCAATGTGGCCCTCAGTCTTGTGTAACAGTACAGCTAGCATCCATTCTTCCTGTAGGAGGAGGTATAGAGTAATATTATAACATTTTTCTATACTGTTAAAACGGTACCTTTCCATTTTATGAAAGTAACATGCTGCTATTCTATTACCCGTGAGTTATTACATTGCTAGTACCTGTGAGGAAAAAGAACTTGAAGAAATGCATCAGCCTTGATTTCAAGTAAAAGTAATGTGAAACAAGAGCAACACTTTGTAGGGACAATAACAATTGCTGCTGAAAATGCTCAATGGGCTATCGTAGAATAGGTGGGAAGTAATAGATATATTATTGGTTGCAGTAATACTGATCTCACTACAAAGATTTGCTGTTTTGATTAGTATATTTTAGTTGCAACTGCATTTTATGTGTAACTCAGATACAAGGTTGTGAGTTGTCGGGACACTTAGTCTTACAGTTCTGGGATTACTTTCCTTAGTTTTTGTATTCATTACTTGCATGATATGCAACTCAGTTAGAGGGATTGGTGCTGTCAGCCTGCTCCTGAAAAATGGAGTTTGTACCTGGTAGGCATATTCGGTTAAAATGACTAGAACAATAAACACACATGCATAGATAATAGACAAAGTAATTCATAAACCTGAAGTATGTGAACATTTGGCAGAGTTCTGTATTTGTAGTAGATATTGGCACATGTACTACAGATGATGATGCAAATTAATGTTGAAATCATTTGCTTGTGTATGTGAGAGGGCAGCAAGGATAAACAAATGCGTGCACGTGATCTCCTGATATTAAAAATGTCACTTTTAACTTATTTGTGTTCAGTACACCCCATCTGTAGAGAGTTATACATATGGAAGCAGAGTGCCACTCAGCTTGCAAGGAATAGGCAACTTTCAAGACCCAAATGGTCATAATATTGTCTACATTGGATTAAACTAGGGAATAGTAAATCTGATAGTTTGATGAACTGTCATATTTATCGTATTTTAAACAGTGGCCCTGACCTATATAACATATCTGTTAAGGAGGCCATAAATAGAAATTGGAACGGCTTTACCCATATTGGAGAGCTATCAAAAATTTTAAGGGCTAAAGTCAAGTTTATAAACAAAAAAGGTAACAGCTTCAAGAATTACTTGGCAAAATGTATCAGTATAGGAACAACAAGTAAGATACGTAAGGGCACCTTTAAATGGGATTGTTGCACACCCAGCTTTGGTTAGTAATAGTTATTATAATTGTAACTTTAAGGTAGTTGTGTATATTGCCCTTTGCCAAAGCTCTCTGTCCTTTTACATCTATAATACTGAGAGACAATTACATGAGAGAATTTATGAATATATCTAAGATATAAAAAGAGGACATTACCATAATGCTTTATTTAAACACGTTATTTATTTACTTATTTGACATTTGTTAACCGGGATAGTCTGAATGGGTTACATAACTCATTTTCCGCGGAGGCACAGGGAGAAAAGCTCCACATTTAGAAGTTTAGGGTACAGACACAAGATAAAATCGCAATAATTATAACCAAAATTGTTAGCTAAAGACTTTGCACAATTCATTTGGGTTCACACACAGGTAAATTACAATTTTTTAGAACAATTTTGATAGTTAAATCTTTATACATTACATTACAAAGGATTAGTGTTGAGAAAAATGGCCAGTTGCTTAGAGTTTTGCTTAGAATTTACTAAAGTTCAGTAACATTACAGTGTATTCACAGTAGGTTGCTTGTTAATGTACTTAGCTTCATGTTTTGAACTCTACTTTTAGAGCAGAGATTTTATGTTAATGTCACAAAGTTGGATTTTTTTAGACTTTTTTACCGTTTAAATTTTTATTTTGTATTTTATATGTTTTAGTTTAACTATTAACGGTGACGTACTATTAATGGTGACGTATAAGATCATATGAGTGAATGTAAGTAGTATTTAATGAACTGATTCATTTTATGTGAAGAAGTCAGTTTATATAGGGACTGTTTAACAATTGCTTTTATTGATGTAAACATTCATTATTGTTTGCTGGGATGTACTCAGTGGGGTTTTGGTGTTCCCAGTTTTCATTATTTTAAAAGGGTTAACTAAAATCTGAGTATCTGGAAGGAGTTGTTATAAGACTGTCCTTGCTAACCAAGTAATTTTTTTGTATTTATTGGTATTGTATTTAAATTTCTGTTAGCTATGTACTATTATGCTCAAATTCCTTATATACTCAAACAGTATATAATTATTCACAGATTGAGGATATTGATTACTGTTCACTCCAATGTGCAATAAGGTATACTTCTTAGTGTAAAAATATTTTGTTAAACATAGCTGATTCCTGTAAGGAATCAAGGTAGTATTGTAATTTCATGTCATTCTTTATCATGGTTTATGACCATTAACCCTACCGTAACTTCATCTGCAGATCTTGATATCCATATATGTGATGGGTGATTAAGGGAAAGAAGGTTGACATATACACACACATTGAGGAAAAAAGTGGGCCACTCAGAGAGTCTTGTGAAACACCTCTCTTTTTGTTCTGAAAGAAGAAAAAAATAGTATTTGTCTATACCATATACTTTCTAGTTAAAACGAGAATTTGGTTTTCACGTACGTCAGTGACATTTCCATAAAAATTTTAAATATTAGTGGCACGCAGTCTTTCATGCCAAAAAACATGCTGGTTAAATTCCTACCGGATTACTGTATCAAATACAGTTATGTTTAAAATACCCTTTCAGAATATTTGCATAAGTTAAAAGTTAATAGGTCTGTAGTTGTTAGCGTCATTATGTTTTTCACCCTTTGGATAGGAGTTGTAGTAGTTTTTCTCTCCCTATTTCAGGAAGAAATGCCTTCTGTACCATGTGTTGAAATAAAAAGGACATTTAATAAGATAGAATGCTGTGCGCTGGCTAAGAGTTAGCCATTTAGATGGTGGATCCTGCAGTTGCTTCAGGCCACAGTCTGTTTTAGAGCCTTATGGCGTCACTTTTTGCTGGAAAAATGTTTATCAAGATTTTCAATGATTAAGTTAGTGTCAACAGTGGTGTTGCTGTCTATACTACAGTGTAATTCATTTATTACATTTTTGTAAGTAATGCCAATTTCAATTAATAATGTGCTGTAGAGGACTTTATTTTGTGCACGGCGCCTTTTCACTGTGTAATAATATTCCTTATTCCCTTGTTATGGGAACATCTGAAGCTTGGACCACATATGATGTTTCCTCTTAACTAAGTTATGTATGGAGTTATTCCACTGTGGCCATATCACCATAAATTTACTATAATCTTTGCAGATTTGGATAAGTTTTTTATGTAGACTTATTTAACTTGCAATTAAATACCCATGTGACAGATATATATATAGTATTTAACTCTTTGTGACATATAAACTATCCTAATACCCTGATTAGTGTTGCATAGTTAGTCATGTAAAAGATTTTGCATTGTTATGGAACATTCTTACTCATGTCATCAGTTTGTAGATACTAGGTCTTAATGAGCAAGTCTCTTTAAACAGTGTTTTAAAAATGAGAGCAGCTAAATTGTAGGTTCAGCATTCGCTATTAACTATATTTTAATTTTTAAAATAGGGCTGGGTTTTTTTCAAAAATTAAAAAAATTAAAACAAACATCAAACGCTATTTAAAATATGAAAAGTTCATTAACAGATTTCTATAATATAAAATAAGTTTTATACTTTTTCACGTTAATATATTTATAATTGTTATAATTATCACATGACCTTTATAGTTGCATGATTTTAGATTGTATATAAGCTAAGCAGAAAGTCGATTTTATAGTTTTTGATGAAGCCCTAAAGAAAATTTGACAAAAACACTTAAACTTTGTTGTTTTAATGACGTCATTTATGTTTCGCACTGTCCAGTGTGTGAATTGCTGTGAGGCTGTAGACACTAGATTAAAGTAAGGTAAGCTGAACTGCCCAATTCCTCCTGGATATAAATGATTCCTGTTGTGTATTCTTTATTAACCCAGACTGCATCTAAAACATTGTCCTTCTTAGTTGTGTTTTATACTTCTTGATAGTAACCAGATCTGATGGCATGTATGATCAAAACTTATCAAACTGATTCATTGAACTTTGTGTTGATCAACAGATCCTGGAACAGTTCATATCATGAGCTGCATGTTACGTTCCTATCAAAGTGAATAGTAAGTTCCTGTAAAAATGCAGTAAAGTCAATATCTGTTAACTATGAACATCTGTAGAATTCATTGACATCATTAAAATGTTGTTTAATTTTAATCCTTAAGCACCAAATTTCTGACATAGAGCTGCCATTTCCGCCAAGGTAATTTTATCTTAAATATTAATCAGTGTTCCACAACTGCTACCTTTTCTCTTTTGCTGTAATATCATGAGTAACTCCTTTAAGTTAGCAAAGGATAACTTAATGGCTATTTTCAAAGTCTCAGTTTTGAAGATTTAAAAGTTTATTATTGAGACTCCATACTTTGCATGCAGGGCATTTCAGGATGGTAGTTGGTTTATTACTTGGCATAGACTGATCAGATCCTTATATGAAAAAGTGACAGTTTTAGTATCCTTTGGCCAAGGTACATTTCTGTACAGTCTTCCAAAAGAAAAAGTACTTAAATTCACTTAGGAAACTCAGTTTGTATAGTTCACTGTTAAATGTGCTTGCTTGTCTCCACTTGTAGCGTAACACGGCAGGAGATGACATAACATAAGAAGGCCAGATTCTAATGCCTGAGCACCACTGAATTAGTCTGTTAACTTCAGCCACAAAGTGTTCACTGAAGCTTTTCATACTTAATTCAACTTTGAGATAACAATAACTTGACTATATCTGACAGATGTAGTATTTAATTTTATGATAGCTTACTTGATGTCAGATGTTTGGCCCCACATAAACATGCTAGAGTTTGTTCTTATTAACTTTTCAAGACTGTACTGATAATTTAAGCTTGCTTTTCACAGTCTTAATATGTGTTTGGGAAATTATGTATTATTTAATGTATTATATATTTTGTGCTGTTTAAAAGTATCACTTTCCTTACTCCTACAACGTATAACATTCAGCGTATTTAGTCTAGGTCTGTATTAATTCATTGAAGTTTTGTTTCCATGAATACCTTATCATCGACCCCTTTACATCGAACATCCATTCATCAAATGTTCACATCAGTAAACGGTTTTCATAGGGAAGGGAGTTAGATGGCCATCATTAGAAATTTGCCCTTTTCCCTACTGCAGTGCAGTCTTGGAGTTGGTGTATATAAGTAGGGGGCATAGTCCCCCAACTTGGTGGGTTAGAAATAATGTAGTGTGTGTGACAATCACTGTGGTAGACAAGTAATTCCCTTCCCTATGAAAACCATTCGCTGATGTGAACATTCGATGAATGGATGTTCGATGTAAAGGTGTCGATGATTAGGTAGTCATGGAAATAAAATTTTGCTGAAATAATATAGACTTGTTTAGCCCATTTCCTTCTGCTATTCTAATTAATGGTATGTAATTTCCCGTTGATTCCACTACTGTATAGTGCCCTTGTCCTTTTCTTTCTCTGACCATAGGATATGGATTTGTCACTGGGATTCTGTGGTTCCTAGTTATAATGCCTGTTACTGTTGGCATTTATGTCACTACTAACATTTGCAAGTTGGGCGATTTTGGCTGAAATTAAGTTTATATGTTTTAGTCAGTCGCAGTGTTTTCTTTGGCCTCTGGGTATATATTCCCTAACCCACAACCTGAAGTTGTTGATGAGGCTATCACAGCATTATTATTACTATCTGTGGTTAATAGTTCTCTTCTGTCTTTCATATCTTCTCATGAGTTAGAGCTCTTCTGCACTGTATGTTCTGCATGTCTTTCAAAGGTATTGGCACTGTTTTATACCCTTTATATTTCTTACTACTTAATTTAGTAGTAACATTTTCAGTGTGTACAGTTCGAAAACATTATCATCTCTTTTCTGTCACGGTACATATGACGTACATTACATTGCAGTAAAACACCACTTTCTAGCAAGTACTGTGGAAAGATCCACTTTTCATTTTGATGACAATGTAAACTAAAAAAAAAAAAAACCTGCTGTTGTGTAGAATCAGAAGAGTGAATGTTTACCAAAATGGATTTCCCCTAAATGGTACACTACAATATAAAACTTAGTAAAAATTGTACTTTGATAATTGTTATAGTTTGAGTGCATTGATCCCGAAGCCTAGTTAAATTGTTGGTAAAAGCAGAAGATGGTGAAGAATATTCAGCATTAAATAAACAAATGCATCTCAAAGAAACACATACAGAAATGTTGTATAAATTATACTCTGAGCTGCTTAAGTCTGAATTCATTGACCCCCTGCACACAGTTTAAATTGTATGACCAGAAGTTGCAATTTAATGCAACCAGTACACGACAGATAAAAAACACTGAGTTTGAAATGTACTGCACTAATTTAGAAAAAGTTTGTTCTCAATGTGTTTAAGTTGTCCTTGCTTCACCTTCACTGTAAGTTCAGATTACGTACGATCTCAGTTCTGCTGAGTTGGAAGCAGTCATATCTCTTTTTCCCATCAGATTTTGACAGCCATGGTGACCTGGATTTACGTCGTACAAATTTATTTATTTATTTATTCTCTTTTGTTAACCGGGTTGCTCCAGCTGAGCCAAATGGCCCGTTTTCAGTAGAGACCCGAGGAGAAAAGCTCCAATTGCAATTACAAGCATTCAAAAATAAATTACATCACAATAAAATTTATACCACAAAAGGAGACCAGATAGCATTACAACATATTGTAACATACAAAATGGAAATTACATTGCAATGAGAATTATTACAACAAAAGATGTTAACATAAATATAAGGTTTTGTACAAGTTTTTGTATAAATGTTTATACATATGTATAGTACCAGCATTATGGTGAGGGTGCAAGGGAGGAAAAAGATTATGCACTCATACCGGGAGTTGGGTTGATTTGCTAAGAAGAGGAGCAAGAAGAAAAAAAGGAGAAAAGATGGGGCATATAGGGAAGTGGTATTAGGAAAGAAGGTAAGTGGGATCAGGTTGGAGCTAGACAGGGGCAAGGCCAGGTGTTCTGTAGGTAGTGCTTGAGTGCCAGTTTAAATTATGGGGGATACTTCTAATATTATGAGGAAGGGAGTTCCAGGAGTGAGCAACTGGTTATTTATATAATGACGTGCAAGTGTTTTTTGATGGTTTGTAGATGTCCAGAAGATGTTTGTCTGATGAGCATAGTTGATGGCGAGGGTTATAGTGAGATATGATATTGGAGGTAGAGGGGCAGGATGTGGGGTTATAAAGAATAATAACGAACTGGATGTCTTTTGTCAGAGAAATTTTTGTATGCAGCTTTGGTCCTTTGAACATTTTGCTTCATAGCCTTATATGGTACACTTTTTGGCAACATTTCTGTCTGAGCATTGGGACTGTGGTTTGGAGCTGATTGGCAAGCATTAATGGTGCAGGACTCACTCCATTTGCACTGTGTGGTGCTGCTCTGAAGGATATTACAACTAGGGGTAGATCTAGCTAGTTAAGAATATTCTTGGCTGTTTGTACTGTTTCTCAATAGCACCATTTTCTTGCAAATAAAGTGGCCTTGACTTTGTGTGGACAAACCCTAATCCTTTTCATAGTGGAACTCAGAAGACACACATTGAGTTCCATTATCATTTACTTCTGAAGGAATCCCATATCTCAAAAACATTATCTTAAAGTGGGATATGTCTGGTTGACTGTTGAAGGTAGGTGAACTATTTCAGTATCTCTTTAATACTATTGCAAGATTACTAGGCATAGTTTGAAATATGTTCATATGGATTCATGTCACTACATCAACAACACTGTAGTTGAGTGCCGATCCACCTCAGGAAAAAATTGTCGAAACAACCTCTGGCAAACATTGAGGTCAGGTTATTTTTGCAACACTCCCAGATTAAAAAAACTACTACAAGATCACACAACAGTGGAGGGAAAAAAGAAAACTCCACTGTAGGTGAAAATTGTTTTAGTCATTTTTCTCCAGTGGATCTGCACTGACTTTTTATTTGTTTGTGTATTTTTTATTTATTTATTCTGTGCTGACCAGGTTAGTCTCACTAGGCTAGTAGCCTCTTTTCAGGGTAGACCCAAAGTGATGTTCATCGTGTTTCACTGCTGCAGTCATTACACTTGGGTTATCCTGCCGTTGGCCACAGTTCCAAAGTCTTGGTCCGGCGTCGGTTGCTGTCGCTTCTTCCCTGACGTCAGTGTGCCAGGGGTATATAAAATGCAGCCGACGCCATTTTCTTCAGTCTTTCTTACCGTGCAGTGCCCGAAGCAAAAGCAGTTTGCAAGTGCTGGTCGGCCAACTCCTGAGATTTTCAATTCGAATTTCAGAACCGAAGTCTTCAATAAAGCTAAGTACCCCATTGGGGAAACTTTTTCTTGCCTCAGACCGATGTCAGTAAAAGTTAATACTTGTATTTCTTGTGGGAAGCAAATACCTCATAAGGATTTTCATTCTTACTGTATTCCATGCCTAGACCCAGACCACGACGTCACTAGTTGTCGGTTTTGTGCTAGATTTGGTCTCAAGCTAAATGCAAAAAAATGCGTAGTAATTCCCTTTGGAAAAAACAGAGTACCCGCAAACTACAACATAGGAGGTAATCCCTTGAAATCTGAAGAAGAAATAAGGGATCTAGGGACCCAAGTAGATAGTCAGCTTTCCTTTGATAACCATGTTGCCATAGTGGTTAGAAAATCCTTCTGTGTGACCCATCTGATCACGAAAGGGGTTCGCATCAAGATCTAAGGATGTAATGGTGCCCCTCTACTCTTCCCTCATCAGACCCATTATTGAGTACAGTGCACCAATTGGAATGTACCTGGCTAGACATCTCCAGCAGCTGGAGAGACCACAGAGGTACCTAACCAAGAGGATTACTGACCTCAAGCAGTTGCCCTATGCAGCACGATTGAAAAAGCTAAGACTGTTCTCTGTTGCATACCGCTTTCTCAGAGGCGATCTCTGTCTAACGTACAGAGCCATGTCCAACCCAGAATTGTTGAGCATGTTCCATCTTAGCAAAACCAAATCTACTCAAGCTACACGCTCTAGGGATATAAACCTCAACACAACAATGAATAGAACATGCTGGAGGGATAGATTCCTTTTGCAGAGACTTCCCTTACTATGGAACAGGGTCCCGATCTACATAAGACAGAGCCCCTCACTATCACTCTTCAAGAGGAACCTTGATGAGTGGATGGGTAACAGAAAGTTCACACCGGTGATCATACCAACAGCACTACTAGATAGGGGCCAAGGGTACTAGCTGCTAGTACAAGGGTCTAGGGAACTACTAAAGGGGCGGTAAATACCGCACAACGTGGCTGGGCTAATATATGCCTTTGGGCAGATAGCCCAGTACCAACCTATGAACCTATTTAACAAACGGACTATTAAATGTCGGTTTGATTTTGCTCGCCATTACTTTGGCTGAAGATTTAATTATACCATGCCGTTGGAACAACTGACGACCGGAATAAACAAAAAAATGCAAAGACAAGGATAAGGACAGGCATCCAAGGCCCAAAACTGACGATGAAGCCTCTTCTAGGTCAGTCACCGGTTCTCAGTGAGGCTCTTTCGCAGCCCCTGACACCCGCTACCTCAGAGTCACAGGCCGCCTCCGACTCCCACGTGGAGATGTCTAGCCCTCTGGATACTCAAGGTGTTGGGCCTATGGAAACTAACCCTTCAGATGGGTCCTGAGCCGCTGAGCAGGCATCGGCTTCTGAGGGTGTTTTTAGACCTTCACAGCTTACCATCAAAACTACAGCCAAGTCTAAAACTCCATTAAAGACAAAGAAGCAAGTACAGCATTTACCTGGACAAGCTTCCATGCTAAAAAACAGATGCTCAAAATGGCCGAAGACTTAATTACTCTGATCAGGGGTACCCATCCCCCTCCTGATAAAAGGCCTAGGCAGGATACAGACTATGATTCCTCAGACCAGGTTTCCATTTATTCTGATTCCTCTTCAGACCAGGGATACTCTTTACCCTCCTGTGAGGACTCTGATGCTGAAGAATCAATTCCTTCAGCCTCACCTCCTGAGGATTATTCTTTTGGGGAAACTTTACATACCATGAGGGAGCATTTCCATTGGGAGGGCCAGGATTACTCAGAATCCAAGAAAAGGCTCAGAGACTTTCTTTTATTGCCTCAGCACAGGCCTCTTGCTATTCCGCCAGTGTTAGATATTGTGGATAATGTGTTCTCTGAATCCAGTTTAAATCCTGATTCTTTGCCCCCTGCTCCAGTCAAGCCAGACAGGTACTACAGAGTCCCTGACTCTCACAAATTTCTTTATAAAAACCCTGTTGCTGACACAGAAACTATTTCCCAGGGTCCCAAAGGGGTAAAGGCTTCCATGGCTAAAAATCCAGTTTCCTCGGACAGGGATTCTAGAGCATTAGACAGATGGCGGAAGAAAGTTTACACTTCTGCAACTTTAGCAGTGAGAGCTTTAAATTGCCAGTTTCACATGCTTAAATACCAACAATATTTAATGTCTCTGTTAAAACAGAAAATGATTACAAGTTCAGAACATCCTGACTATAAGGAAATGCAAGATTTATTGCATGCAGCTGAACAAGTGGGAAAACATACTCTGCAATGTGATTTTGATTCATTAGAGGCTTCTTGTAGAGCAGCAGTTACAGAATCTGTGATTCGAAGGCATGCTTGGTTAAAAGAACAAAGTTTACTAGATCATGTTAAGGCAAAATTATTGGATGCTCCTTTACAGCAGGATATTTTATTTGGTGTTAAGGCAGAAGAGGTATTAAAGAAAATGGAGGATAAGGCAAAATCTATACAAACAGTGAAGGATTTCTTACAGGTACAGCCACCTCGTTTTAGCAGAAATTGGCCTTCAAAGAATTGGTCCTTTCCAGTGTCAGACAGACCACAAAGAGGCAGATACAGACGCCCAAGAGGCAGATCTCAGCCCCAAGACTCTTACAGACCACAACAGTGGGGTGCTTCAACCCCAAAAGGAGGTGAAGACAAGTCACAACCTTACAGGAAACAGTCCCAATGACTTTCACCTTCGAATGCCAAGCACTTACCTTTTGGCAGCTCCCTTAGGGGGAAAGCTAGCACTTTTTTCTCAAAATTGGCAAACAATCACCCAAGACAAATGGGTTCTGAATATTGTGTCTCAAGGTTACAGGTTCCACTTTCACACTCTACCAAGGCTAAAAGGAATGCCAGACCTACCACAAAATCAATTGGCAGAGGCACAAAAACAAATTACAGCCTCATGGACATGAGAGCTATTCAAAAAGTGCCACAACAGGAACAAGGACAAGGATTTTACTCAAGACTTTTCCTGGTCCCCAGAAAGGACAAAGCCTGGAGACCCATACCAGACCTTTCTAGTCTAAACACTTACCTGGAAGTTCCGAAATTCAAAATGTTGACACTACAGCAGCTTCTTCCCATGCTGGGCAAGAAGGCTTGGCTTGTTACTTTGGACCTCAAAGAGGCATACCTGCATGTCCCTATCAGAGAAAATTGCAGAAGATACCTCAGATTCATAGCTGGTTTAATGCATTACCAATTCTCTGCACTGACCTTTGGCTTATCTACTGCGTCCAGGATCTTCACAAAGTGCCTGGCATCAGTAATTGCATTTTGCAGACAAAAAGGAATTCAAATATATCTATACATGGACGACTGCCGTATTCAAGCAGAGAGCAAGGACATTTTTCTAAAGCATCTGGCGTTTGTAAAAAGGTTGCTAATTTGCCTAGGGTACACAGTAAACAAAAAGAAGTGAAAACTAGTGCCCTCACAAGAGATAATATTCCTGGGTGCCAGCTTAAATACAACGGCCCAGATGGCTTATCTCACGCCAGACAGGCAAGGACAACTGACTCAGTATTTTCAATTGATGGCAACAAAGACCCAACTCCCTGCAAGAAAAATTCTGCAGGCCTTGGGATTCATGGCATCCTGCATACTACTAATTCCATATGCCAGACTGCATATGAGGAAATTACAATGGTACCTAAAATGTATTTGGACTCAACACTGTCACAGTTTGGAAGCAGTAATACCACTAATTCCCTGCCTACAACAGGAGTTTCGATGGTGGGCACAGGCATGTCACCTCAACAAGGGACAGCCTTTCATTCTACCCACAGCCAGGCAGACATTAACAACAGATGCTCCGGATTATGCCTGGGGAGCACACATGGCAGGAAAATGTATTCAGGGCAAGTGGACTGCAGACCAAATGCACCTTCACATCAATCAAAAAGAGATGCTGGCTGTACAAAATGCCCTAACAGCTTTCAAGGACCTTCTGCATCCAGGACAACTATTAAAAAGACAGACAACACCACAGTTATGTGGTACATAAACAAGCAAGGGGGCACTCATTCTTACCCCCCTATGCAGACAAGCCATGACCTTGTAGAACACAGCTCTAACCTATCAAGTTCATCTACAAGCACAATTCCTGTCAGGAAAGAAAAATACTCTGGCAGACTACTTAAGCAGAAACATCATGGATCCTCACAAGTGGAAATTAAATCCACAAGTATTCAGCATGATAACGCAAAAATGGGGGTGCCCAGACATAGATCTTTTGTCTCCCCAATGAATTGCCAACTACAAAAATTCTGCACAAGGACTTATCACACACAAGCATAGAAAGTGGGTGCCCTCTTGTTCAGCTGGAAAAGCCTAAATGTTTATGCCTTCCCACCACTACCTCTCCTTTCAAAGGTACTCTTAAAAGCCAGACAAAAAAAAACACAGATGATCCTGATTGCCCCAGACTGGCCACGCCAGCACTGGTACCCAATCTTAAAGAACTTAGCGAAAGGCCCACCTTGGATTTTACCTAAAACTCCGCACCTTCTGACTCAACAAAACTATCAGATCCTGCACAGTCAGCTCAAAACCTTAAACCTGGCTGCATGGCAGATTCATTAGTCAGGCAGACAACACCTCTCTCTATGGATGTCATTTTGGAGGCCAGTAGGCCTAGCACCAGGAAATCTTACTCAGAAAAGTGGAAGAGATTCTATGCTGGAACCAGGCTCAAAGCTTTGACCCTCTTGTCCCAAATATTCCTCAGATACTACAATACTTAACTGAGATGCTGGACAAAGGACTATCCTTCTCATCCATTAAGATCCATGCCTCTGCCATCTCGGCCCATTACAAAAAAGATCCTCCTATTTTCTCTCATCCATTGCTAAAACAGTACCTCAGAGGGGCTAAAAACATAAGACCACCCCGGAGAGCACCAACACCAACTTGGGACCTCAATTTTGTCTTGGAAAAACTAACTTTACCCTCCTTTGAGCCAGCCAATTCAGCAGAATTAAAATATGTATCATGGAAAACTGTTCTGCTTCTGGCAATAACCTCAGCACGAAGAGTCTCAGAATTACAGGCACTAATGGCAGTGGAGCCTTTCATCATTTTTCACCAAGACAGCATTTCTTTAAGAACAAACCCTTCATTTATGCCTAAGGTGGTATCCAGTGTGGCTCTTAACCAAACTATTCACTTGCCAACTTTTTATCCAAATCCCCAGAATAAAGGGGAGAGACTTCTGCATTCCTTGGACATACACAGACAGTTACATTTCTACTTGGACAAAACAAAAGCTTTCAGAAAAACTGAGCAATTGTTTGTAGCATATACTGCAGGATCACAGGGAAAGGCTATTTCAAAGCAGACCATTTCAAAGTGGATAGGACACTGTATCCGGTTCTGCTACACACAGCATGGGAAACCTGTACCTAGTAACATTAGACCACATTCTACCAGGGCAACAGCCACTTCTACTGCCTAGCTTAGAGGAGTACCTACCAAAGATATCTTGGAAGCTGCAACTTGGAGTTCAGTGCACACCTTTACCAAGCATTACCACTTGCCTCTTTATTCTAGATCCAGAGCTGGCTTTGCCACTGCAGTGCTGCAGGGCCTCATAGCCACCCCAAATCCTCTATAGAACCAGTCACCCTGACTCAGCTTTGGGATTCAACCCAAGTGTAATGACTGCAGCAGTGAAACACGATGAACATAGTACAGTTTTGTACCTACCATAAATGTAGATGTTCGAGTGTCTTCACTGCTGCAGTCCAGGTTACCCACCCACCATCCCCTCTTTCTTAGCTGGGACTTTTCAACCCTATACTACCTATGTGGTGTATTTGCTGGTAACTGAAGGTTTTGCTTTTACCTTTATTGTATGTTTTATTAGCAGTTTGTATTGCCTACCTATTTGGGGGCACCTGACATCTGGGGCAAGAAAAACTGAAGAAAATGGTGTCGGCTGCATCTTTTATAGCCCTGGCACACTGACGTCAGGGAAGAAGCGACAGCAACCGACGCCGGACCAAGACTTTGGAACTCTGGCCGACTGCGGGACCGCCTGACGGCAGGATAACCCAAGTGTAATGACTGCAGCAGTGAAGACACTCAAACATCTACATTTATGGTAGGTACAAAATTGTACTGTATTTATACTACTGGGGGAAATTTTGCCAGAGCATCTAGGAACTTCCCCTACTCTTGCATATGGGGATGTGTTTGTGTGTGGCTTGTTCTACTTTCTGCTTCCAGTCTGGGCGCAAAGGTGGCTCAGAGTAGCAGGAAGAGTGATTCATGAAGATAGAAAGAGAAAAGGAGTATATGAAACACAAAGATGTTTGTGCTGTTTCAGTTGGAGAAGCAGTAAACTTGCCAAAAATGATAGTGGAATGTGAGGAAAAGTCGGGTAAGCAGGATGGCATGGTGAAACAACTGGAAAAGACAGACAAGTCTTTTACAAGGGCAGATTAAAGAAAAAGAACTGTTACTAAGGGACTCTGAGGATTTGTTTTAGCAAAACCTCTTTGAGGAAGAGGTTACAACGCAGGAATGTGTTGTTACAACCCTCCAGTTGGGAGGTTTGTGGGATGATTTAATGGAGTTATTATTGCCAGTGAACCATAACGTGGAAATGACATTTTATGGAGTGACATAATGGAGAAAATACAAACAGAGGATGTTTCACAGGTTGAGAATAGAAGGTTGTATGCTGAGATGGCGAAATCAAGATTGTAGAAAGAAGGAGAAGGAAAGAAAACTGTGACTACAGAAAGAAAGAAAGAAGATTTTCAAGGTACAAATTGAAAAGAAAGAAGAAGGTGGACTGGACAAGTACAAGGTATGGGATGAAATAATAATGCCTTTAGGAGTGAGAGTATATTAGGTAAGGGCATTTATTCATATTAAAAAAGTCTTTTTGTGACATTATTTTTGAGACTGGTAAAGCTATGAAGAGTTTTCTAGGAGAGTATGAAAAAAGAAAGACTGTATTCCTTGGAACTCTTACATATTTAAAGCTTTTGAAAGAGAGATTAAGAAAATAATAATATTCAATTTAGAACTGAAGCTGAAGAAATGACTTTAAAAAAGTATTTATTAAGTATGTCCAAAGATGTAATAGGTATTGTAAAAGTGTATGATGATAGAAGTTTATGGACAGTTGCATGGGACTGCAGTGTTGTTTTAAAAATGAAAAGTGATAGTATTGTGCATATTCCAAGTGTTATAAATGTGGAAGGGGACAAACGAATGGTGAAATATTGAAGATAGCCAAACACATGTTTTTTTTTTTTTGGTTCCCTAATACGCCGTCGCAGATGCAGGTTGTCAAATGTGTTTTCGTCAACCAGCAAAGGGCAAAATAGCAAAACGGCGTTTCAGAGAATTCTTTCCCTGGGAAAAAAATTTGTTTGGCGTCTTACACTGCTTTGCCTTTTTGGGACTGTAGTGTGATCTCGGAGTTGGTATATTTAAGTAGGGGGGTGTGGGGGCAAAGCCCCCCACATTAAGTAACATTTTAGTGTTTGTTTTTGTTTTTGCTTCAGAACAGCGATTGTTTTCCATTGGAAAATAATCGCTGTTCTGAAGTTTATAGCTTTAAACTTACATGGGGTCGATTATCTGTCGTACGTTCTTCTGAGCGTGCGATATGATAATATAGATCTGTTTTTTTGTGTGTGGGAAAGCTGATCACTTGATAAATAATTATGAAAAAATAAAATGTTTTGGATGTGGAGAAATGGGACATGATATAAGAAATTGTGAATTGAAATCAAATGTTATAAATGTAACAAAGTAGGACACTTAGGGGATGCAATGATATTATAAAGTTACTGAATTAGAACAAGTGAATGTAAAAACATTAATAGAGCCAAATCAAGAGAGTAAGGACAAAGAAATTGAAAAAAAAATAATAGAGAGTGTAGAAATAGAATGCGAGGAAGTAAATGATTTAGAACCTAAAGAAGATTTACAAAAAGTCAGTAAAGAAAGCTTCATCCTTAATAAAGGAGAGGGGGAAGAATCAGGGTTAAGTGATAGTGGATATGTAAAATGGAATTTAGTTAAAAAAGAAGTTACATTGGTAAGAGAGTTTGAGATATAAAATGAAAAACGGTAGAAGGACATAATAAAGAGAAGAAGAAAGGGAAAGGTTGAGTTTCTTTAATATTTAAAAGTTAACAGTTTATGTAAGTTACTTGCATTAAATGTTAATTTAAAGAATGTTGTAAGAAGAATAAGTATTCTTGAATGGTGTAAGAGACAGGAGAGTGACTTTATTTTGTTAGAAGACACTAGGTTTTTAACAAATGAAGAAAGTCAATTGGAAGTGTGGTGGAGAAAAAATGTGATCTTTAATTTAGGGAAAAAGATGCATTCAGGACTACTTAGAGGATGCTAAAAGTTTTAGATTTTTCCATTAGTTACTGTAGACCGAACTATGATTCTTAATATAAGATGGGGAAAACAGGTATCTAGAATTATAGCAATGTATGCATTTGTAATAAAGAAATAGCGGGAAGAGATGTTTAAAGGTATAATTCAGAGACATGCATGTGGAGAGTTTCTCCCCGGTCCACCACTGAAAATTGGCCTTGTTCCAAGTCAGACTTTCCCATTAAACAAATGTTAAGTAAATAAATAAATAAAAAAAATAAGTATGTAGGAGTAAATATGGATATAATTGTTGCAGGAGATTTTAATTTTAACATAAGGCAAAATAAAAAGAAAGCATATGATGTCAAAGTGATGTTAGATTTTATAAGGTATGGACATTTAAGCATTTGGAGTAAGAGTACTTGTTCTTACAATAGAGGTGAACATAAAACAGAATTACAGTATTTCTTAGTTTCAGCGGGGTTCAAAATTAAGAATGGAGGAGTATTAGAGACAGTCTTTTCAGATCACAGGGCTGTATGGATTACATTAGAAAATAGCGAAGCCACAGAACCGGCCAACCGAATTCTTTCCCTAGGAAAGAATTTGGTGTTCTGCAGCTTCACTGTTTTTAGCATTCGATTAAAACGGATCGATATTAGAATATTCAAAGTTTTAAAACTTCGATGTTCTGATGTAGACCCTCAAAATAGACATGATTGAGTATGGATATTATGGGGATAACTCAAAAAGTTATGTTGATAACATTTATAAAAACGTTTTTCTATAATTTGGATAATATGGAATCAAAGAGTGAAAGAAGTTATGTCTAATGAAAAGAAGGATCTAAAAATATTTTCTGTAATTTGGATAATATGGAAGCAAATAGTGAAAGAAGTTATGTTTCATGAAAAGTAGGATCTAGCAAAGATGTTAAAAAAATAAGGTTTTTGTTGTGGAAAATAGAGTGTGGGGGGGGGGGGGTCCAGTAATGTAAACTGAAAAAGTTGTTTTTTGTTTAAAAAAAAAAGAGAGGAAATATGCTATTTTGAGTATGTATATACAAAACCTGGTAAATTGTGTGATTAATGTATATATTGTAAATAAGAAAAGTTGCATGTAATGTAAGTGAGTATTCTAAAATAAAGGACCCTTAGTTGTTTGATGAGTGGGAGACGCATTTTTCAGGTGCACTTCCTGCTTCTGGTTTAAGTGCAATGGTGACTCAGAGAAGTTGGGAGCATATGTCAAATGAATGAGGAATATGTGGCAGTGATGAAGAGTTATAATTTGAGAAATAGCTAACATGGAAGGATGAATCAAAGGGAAAAAGTGAGCTGGAGAGGTTGGATTGTGCAAAGGCAGTTGAGCCTTCACAGGTGGAGTTGGAGGAAGTATGGAGAACAGGAAGGCAAGCAGTTCTTCAGGGAAGGAGTTTGCATGTATCAAGAAGGGTGGCGAGGAGGTTGGTGAAAGGGTGAAGGTGGTTGAACCTTCACAAGACTCAAAGGTCATTTTTGTTTGAGGGTATAAGTGAGAGTCAAAATTTGCAAGATATCATATTCCAGGATCTTATGGTACAGAGTGAACTACAAAGTGAGAGAGCGGTGTCTTAGGCAAAGATAATGGACATAATGCAGGCAGAAGAAGTGGTAAAGGAGAATAAAAAGTCATATGCAGATGTGATGGAGGGAGAAAGGAGAGAGTAGAAGAAGATAGATGCAAGAAAAAAGAAGTATTTAGTAAAAATAAGTTTCAAATAAAAAAGATTAGACCGGTATGATATCTTGAACATTGTATTAACACAATTAGGTACGTCTCTGCAAGAGGTAAGAACATTTATTCATATTAATAAAGACACAGTTTACAACATTATAGTTGAATCTGGGCAATGTATGGGAAAGTTTTTGGGACAGTATGAATAAAAAAAAAACTGTAGCTCATGAAATTTATATGTATCGCAAGTATTTAATAGAAAAAGAAAAAAAGAAAATGTATGTGCAATTTCAAAGTGAAGTGGAAAAAGAGAAGCTGAAAGAATACTTGAAGTCTTTGTGTAAAGACCTGCTAGACATTACTAAAATTTGTGCTAATAAAGGTTAATGGATTGGGGGTTGGGAATGCGGTGTTGTATTAAAAATGGAAAATGAAAAAAATGTGCATATTCCAAGTATGATAAGTTTAGATGGAGCCAAAGATACAGTGAAAAATTGGGGGCAACAAAAATTATTTTTTGTGCAAAAAAAAGTGATTATTTAAGTAACAAATGTGATAAAAATGTTATATTTGTGCAAAAGTGGGTCATGGTGTAAAAAATGTGAATTGAAATGTTTTAAATGTAAAAAACAGGTCATTTATTGATGGACTGTAAAGAAAATATTAAAGAATGGAAGGGGCAAGTAATTAGAGAGCAAGAGATTGAACATGAGATTAGAAAAAGAGGAAGAAAACAGAATATGACCAAGAAAAACAGCAAGATAAACAGAGATAGATAATACTAAAATATTAGAAGGAGATATAGTAAAAGGAAAAATATTAAACGAATTGAGGGAATGTCAGAAGTGAAGAAGAAGAGATTGGACTATAGTGAAAGAGGAAAATTCCACTGGGAAAGGGGTAAAAGAAAAAGAAAATTCATTGGGTTTGGCATGAAAGAAAACAAGAAAGGGAAAGTTTAATAATTTACTTATTTATTTACATTTGTTGACCGGGAGTGTCTGACTGGACCTAGGTCCATTTTCAGCAGAGGCCCGGGGAGAAAAGTTTCACAGTTAAAATAGACAGTAGTTACACTGAATTGCATAACGATTAACAATTTAACATAGCAATTACTTACAACATATTTACAGATGAAGAACATAGTACATCAGTAGACAACTAGAATCTTTATCTGTGAAGTACATAACAGACATTAACAAATGTTACAATAAGAAGTTCCTGCTGTATAATAAGTACTAGGCTTATGAGCATCTGAGCTTGATATAATCAAGGTAGTTAGTGGAGTGGAAAGAAAGGTAGTGGTTGGATGGGGTGGGTGATATTAGAGTGGGAGTTGCAAGGGCATAGCCAGCATGCTTTTGGGTGCGCTTTTAGTAAAGTTTTGAAGTGGGTGCATGATGGTATTGTGGTAATAAGGAGGAGAATATAAATATGAAGTCAAAAAATAAATGTAAAACTAAGGATTATATTAATACATTTATGTAGCATAAAGAATGTAAAAAGAACAGGGCTATTAGAATAGTGTGCAGCACTTCCTGTGGACCTATTTATATTAGAAGATACAGGAACATTAACAGAAGAAGAAAGATTAGAAATAGAAATGTAATGGGAATGAGATTATTTGGAATATAAGGAATTAAATGTGTTCAGGTATAGGAATATTATGTAAGAAATCAGCAAACATTTTGAATATTGCATTGGCTATAATGGGTAAAGTAATACTATTAGGTTTGAGATGGAAAGGTCTTGATTATAGAACTAGTAGCAGTTTATGCATATGTGACGAAAAAAGAAAGGGTATGTTGAAGAAGATTTTAGATTATGTTAGTGTGAATATGGATGTAATATTAGTTGGTGATTTTAATTGTGATTTAAGAAAAAAAAGAGGTGACGGTATAAAAAATTTAGAAATTATTAAAAGTGGAAAATACTATATTTGGGACAAGAGGTAGATTATTTTATTATTTCTGGGAGTTTTAAGATAACACAAGAAAGGAAAAAATGTACAAGATTTTCAGATCATTTGGCTATTTGGATAGAGATACAAGAAAGAAATTGATGTATAAAAATTGATAAAGAAGTTAAGAGAGTGAATGAAAAAAAGTTAGGTGAAGGTGTAGAAATGACCAGACAGTTGTGGAAACATGTAGGAATTCTACAAGAACTGGACATTATGGTCAATACGTTTCAAAGATAAATATAAAGAAATGCTGCTTGGAGTGGCAATACATTTAAATATAAAAGGGATACAATATAAAGATGTAAGCAACAAGGTGTTTGCAGATGTGGTAAGAAACAAGAAAACATTATATGATAGAAAAAGAATATATGAGAGGAATCAATAAAAGATTAAAATGCAGTTGTTTAAACAAAGGTATTTTCTACAAGGTAAAAAGGAAGAAGTGGTGCATTATTTAAGTAGTATAGTAAAAGAAAATAAAAGGGTAATAAGAAATAAGAGAAGTGAGAAAGGAGAAATAATCAGAAGTCATCAAGAAATAATTTATTTTTCAATAAACAGAAGTAGACCCATATACTACATATGTACTACCCACTACATATGTAGTCTGTTATTCTTAAAGTGTATTAGTTCTGGTTTAGGCACTTGGGCTTCAGGCCAGTTATTTTACATTAAGAAGGTTTGTGGTCTGCACTCTTGTGGGAGAAGAGGCTGGACTCTGCCCTTCTGAGCTGGGAATTTCTGGTTGAAGGTTTATAGTGCCTGAATATTTGAACTGTATCTTACTGAAATTGGTACACCTTGTTTGCTGTAGCATAGACTAGATCCAGGCCTGCTGAATATAGCTTTGTTTATATGCTTGTTGTTTGTTTGCTTGTTATTTCCTGGGCAGCTAATTCCACCTAATCGGCTTCTCAGCTTCTGTGGCTCACTAGTGATATCTGCATTGCTTACTGTACTTATTTCCTTGTTTCACTTGAAAGAAAGTTACTGTTTGTCGTTTTGCATTTAAGTTACCTGTAACACATTGCACTTAAGTTACCTGGCACTTGCTCACTAAAGCAATTATATAAGTCAGCACTAAAAATTAAAAGCACTACACCCTCACTCCCCACTGGCCCTGGTTTTCAATTATTAAGGAATTCCCAATATTATTCTAGCATGTCCAAAGGTCAGTTGTCAATCTCCTCTCCGGTCCAGCTGGTGAATCTGGGAATCTTGAGGCAATGTTACAACTGCCTCATGTACACAGACAACCCTCTCCTCCTCCCAACAAATTCCAACACATGTGAGAGATGCAACCATATAGCCAAACTGGAGGCTAAGCTCTCTCAACTCAGTACTGGCATAACCAGTCAGGAGGAGAAGGAAACCATACTCACTACAATTCCAGTCTCACATAGACCTACCACGACAGCAAACCAAACACATAATCACACAAAAACATACTCGGAGGCTCTAAATAAAGATCTGCGAAGCAGCAGAGACCTCCAAAGCAGACACCCAAGCAGCCGCTACCCCAAAACAAAACACGTGCAACACATATCTCACAAAGCCAGTGTGCCAAACAGTCACAGCCCTTAAGACTAAACAACACACCTGATACACTTGTAATAGGTGACTCTATCGTCAGGCACACTGACGTCCCGCTCACCAGGCTGAACAAGGAGAGGGTCACGGTGAGCAGCCTGTCGGGTGCTAGGATCCGCCACATAACACAAGCACTCAGGTCACTCCAAGGCAAGTACAAATATGACTCAGTCATTGTCCATGCTGGTGTGAATGACCTGAGACGTACCTCCCTGGACTACATGTAAAGAGACATAAAGGAGCTCTCTGAACATGTAGCCCAGGCCGGTATGACCCTGACCTTGAGTAGCATCTTACCCTCACCAAGAATGATGCCACAATATGAAGACAAGATGATCAATTTCAACAATTGGCTTAAGTACTGGTGTCATTCAAAGGGGATCCAATGCCTGTCAGCTTGGGATGATATGCTCGACAAGCCACGATGCTTCGCTAGGGACGACTTGCACCTGTCACCCCTGGGCTTTCGGATATTGGCAAAGGCTCTTGCTACCCCATAGTGCCTTTTTAGGCAAGGCTCAAAAGACAAACCCACCTCCATAGGTATCACAAGGGATAAGAAACTAAGAGTAATGCTACTCAACGCCAGAAGTCTAAACCTCAAGATGCATGCACTCGAAACTCTCCTTAGCATGGAGAACATCGATATCTGTGCAGTAACAGAAACCTGGTTCAGGGCTCCGAGAGCACCCCAGCACTACCAGGTTATACCTCATACCATGCTTTTCGCCCCAAAACTTGGACCGAACCACAAAGGAGGGGGTATCGATATTCATCAAAGATACCCACACCTCCAGGTTGGTGGCAAAGCACGAAGCATCAGAGACTATCCATGTGCAACTAACAGTGGGTAAAACTGCCTTCCAGTTTATAGCCTGCTACAGACCACCCTCCCAAACCCAGGAACCCCACTCGGCCTTCCTGAGAACACTGGAAAATATGAAGGTCTCTCCAAACACCATTATATTGGGCGACTTCAACTACCCAAACATAGACTGGGAGCATTACTCTAGCTCCAACACCCTAGCCCAAAGGTTCCTAGAATTTATAAACTCAAATGCTATGGAACAACTTGTTACCACTCCCACAAGAGGGGAAAACATACTGGACCTGATCATCACCAACATGGGGACTCTATGCTCCACACCAGAAGTGTATCCCTCACTGGTAAGATCAGACCATAAACTAATCTCACTGGATATTCACATCCCGACCCTACCCCCTGCCCAGAAAACCACAGTGAAAAACTTCTCTAAAGCAAATTTTACACTCCTCAAAACTGAGGTGGAATCCTTCAAAGCCCCCGGGCCTGTGGAAAATACAGCCCAGACCGCAGAATCCTTTATAAATGCATTCTATGAACACCTTCAGGAATGCATGGATCATGCGATCCCAAATAAAACCAAGACCCAATCCTCCAAAGGCAGACGTCCTGTCTGGTGGACCCCAGCCATAAACAAACTATACAATAGAAGGAGGAAGCTACTAAATGATAAAGCAAAATCCCAAAAGGGAAGGCATCACTGATCAGTATTAGCAAAAACTACGGGCACACATAAAATTGTCTAAGGCCAGCTTCGAGAGAAAAATTGCACAGGACACTAAGGATAATCACAAGGCTTTCTTTAGTTATGTTAGGAACCTGGGTGGTAATTCCCAGATATGCTCAGAATTAGTCCAAAATGACAAAAAATACACCGAACCCACAGACATTGCCAACATCCTAGCTGACAGGTTCAGCGCAAACTCCCCCTCCCCACCAAAAGGGCAAATATCTATCCCAGCAGAGTGCTGCCCCTCTGACATCTCAGATGCTCAGGTAAGAGCCGCCCTCTCCAAAGCAAAAAACACAGCATCAATGGGACCAGATGGTGTCCTGGGCTGCATCCTACATGAACTCAAAGAAGAGCTAAACCCAAACATAAAACTACTGTTCAATCTCAGCCTTACTACAGGATATGTGCCCAAAGAGTGGCGTACAGCAACAGTGGTCCCTCTCCATGAAGGTGGTGCCTCAACGGATCCTGGAAACTATCGCTCCATAAGCCTGACTAGCTTGGTCTGCAAAGCTATGGAAAGGATCATCATGGACCTCATAAATAAAGATATTGGGGACCTACAAACACTGGATCCTACCCAGTTCGGCTTTGTTAAGGGCAGATCCTGCCTCTTAAACCTGGTTGATTTCTTTGAAACAGTCACCAAGGCCATTGACGAGGGGAAGGTGGTCCACACAGCCTACCTGGACCTCGCAAAAGCCTTCGATAGAATACCCCACTCGGGCATTATAGATAAGCTCACCAGCTTAAATATAAACCCCTATGTCACTAGATGGATTGCAAACTGTCTCAAGGACAGAACCCACATGGTTAGAATTGCTGGAGCCATGTCAGACTCCAAACCAGTTACAAGTGGTGTCCCACAAGGCTCAGTCCTGGGACCTCTCTTGTTCGGTATATATTTCTCGGAGGTACAGGCCAACACGGAAGGACTGTGGCTGACCAAGTTCGCAGATGACTGCAAACTGGGTGCCATAATCGACTCTCCAGCCGACACAAGCATCCTTCAAAAGGGCCTCATAGAAACAGACAACTGGTGCCAGTGCCATGGCCTCAAGCTAAATGCCAAAAAGTGTATAGTCATCCCCTTTGGCAAAATCAAAGTGCCCACAAATTACCACATAGGTGGAAATCCATTAAGTACAGAAGAAGTAATTAGGGACCTGGGGACCCAAGTTGATAGCAATCTCTCATTTGACAAGCACGTGGCCAAAGTGGTTAGAAAAACATTTTATATAGCCCACCTAATCATGAAGGGATTCACATCTAGATCAGGGGAGGTCATCGTGCCTCTTTACTCATCCCTCATCAGGCCCATAATTGAGTACAATGCCCCTTTTGGGATGTACCTTACCAGACACCTGCAGCAACTGGAAAGACCCCAAAAGTACCTCACCAAGAGGATCAAAGGGCTCAAACAGATGCCATATGCTGCCCGGTTAAAGAAACTCCAGCTCTACTCAGTGGCATACCGCCTGTTCAGAGGCGATCTGTGCCTGACGTATAAAGCCATGTCCAACCCGGAATGAATGGACATGCTGCACCTCAGAAAATCCAAATCCCATCGAGCTACGCGCTCGAGAGACTCGAACCTCAGCACTGAAATAAATAGGACATGCTGGAGGGACAGATTCATAACCCAGAGGCTCCCTTCACTCTGGAATAAAATCCCAGTCCAGGTTAGGCAGAGTCCCTCATTGACTCTCTTCAAGGGGAATCTTCATGAGTGGATGGGAGATCGTAGGTTTACCCCGGGTATCACTTCTGTGTCACTGTTAGATAGAGGCACAGTATACTAACCTCGAAAAAGGGCATAGCAAAATAAATTTTAAATGGGTGGCGAAAGCCAAACACATTCTGGCTAGGCTTATAAATGCCCTAGGGCAGATAGCCTAGTATGAACCTATGAACCTATATATATATATATATATATATATATATATATATATATATATATATATATATATATACCTCAGAAATTCTTTGCCACCAGTCGGAATGCCAACATTGATCATTGGTCTGAATGTTCCTTCTTCTGTGCTGATTATCAAGCCGTGTTTCAAATAAGTGCCCTATTGGGTTTTGTTCTTATCTGTAAAGAACATATAGATATATTGTATGTCACACGTATGCTCCCCACTTAGGTTGTAAAGGTAATGTATAGATGTACATAGCTCAGAACTTCTTTGTCACTAGTCCAAATGCCATCATTGATCGTTGGTCTGAACATTCCTTCTACTTTGCTGAGTACCAAGCCGTCTTTCAGCTAAGTGCCCTATTGGGGTTTCTTCTTATCTATTTTTACTTTTATTTATTTATTTTTTTATGAGTTTACATGTCATCCAGAAAGGGAAATTATTAGTGTGAGAGGCAGATTCCCCATAAAAATTGTCATGAGCAGTGCCTTTTCTGTTTGGGTGCTTCTCATGACCAGATGCAATGTTTTGTCTGCTAAATGTTTGTCCCTTAGACTCTACATAGTTGTTTCTCTTCCTTATCAATTTACTTGGTGAACCAGTGTCTTAAATTGTTAGGGCAAGGTGCTATGGCAGAATCTTTCCATCCCAAAAGTTAGCCGCCTGCCAAGAAAAAGGCCAAAAAAACTCAGGTCTGACTTCCAAGATGACTGCACACTGATAACAGCTTAACTTCAGCTCTCTCTGTGTGAAAACAGAAACTCAGAATATATTTCTGGGTAAATTTCAGTAACTGGCTAGTACGTGCACTGCCTGGATGCCAGGAAAAAATTAAATAAAGAGGATCTGAAAGAAAACAAGATACAAAAGGTAAGGAAAAAAACACTGACTGGGAAAAGTACTGCAGCTGTTCATCAAAAAGCAGTGCAAACTTCAGACATGACTTCCATTAACCTAGAGGAAAAGATAAGACAATTGCACACAGATCTGTTTAAAATAAATGAAACACTGATGGAGTATATCAACTGAAATAACAAAAGGCTGGAAAAAATGGAAGATGCTTTAAACAGATATTCAGATGAATTTGAGACTACTCAAGAAGAGATGTTTCAAAAAATAATAGAAGTAGAGGACAGAGCACTTAGGGAAAACCTGAAATTTTCTGCTATACCAGAGAAGCTGGAAGGAACAGACTGTATTAATTTTATGAAAGAAATAAACTACTGAACTGGTATTCCACAGCAGGAGTTGTTAATTGAAAGAGCACATCATGTGTATGCTCCAAACTTGGCCATGAGAAAGCAACCTAGTCCTCTTATATTAAAGATGCAATCCTACTAGCACAAGGAGTTGATTCTGACAAAACTGTGCAGGAAGACAAAGTATAAAAGTGGGAGACAGCAGAGTATTTGTGGAGAATGATTACTTACGTACACCAGGCAGAAGAGAAGTACATTTATTCCACTATTCAAGAAGGAGGTATGAGCTTCAAACTGCTGTACCCAGCTATCTTTAAAATATTCTTTCCTGGAGGGACAAAAATCACTTTTTGATGCAGTACATACTAAGGAGGAAATACAAAAGTTTGTTCAACTAAAGGTGAGCTGTGAAACAGAAGGAGATTCTGCTTCTTGTTCTTCTGGTAATAAAGACCACAGAGAGACTATGCCAGTGAGACTTTTTCCAGTGTTTCAATTGAAAATGCTTGAGAGAAGGAAAAAAATCACAAGAGTTGACTAGTTGAGTCAAGGGTATGTTGGAAATGAAGCATAGGCATCATTTGGAAAATGGAGATAAACAGGAATAAAGCCAGTAACGTGGAAATTGACAAATGTTGGATTACAAACCAATAATTATATTTGTGAAACATGAAAGAACAAGAAAATCTGGAAATATTGGACTTTTGACTTTGTTAAATTTGAAGGGGACTCTAAAGCATATGCCCTACTTCATGTCATTGCTGTTCATAAAAATACTTAAGGGTGGGAGAAATTAACTGTAAGTAAAACATTTTTTTCTTATAAGTAATATTTTTATAGTACATGATTTTCTTTCCATGCTATAAAGTTTTCTCAAGTTATTTTTAAGTCTGATTGGGATACTAATGTAAAAAGGTGTTCTTGTTTTTTTTTTCTCCCGTCTTCTCTCTTTCTTCCTGTTCAGTTTTAAGAAATGTAGGCACTGCAGTGTAAAAAAAGAAGAAAAGTCTAGTCAAAAGAGCATGACAAAAGAAAAAATGATGTACTTTTTCTCTTTCTTGCATAGGAGACTGACTGGAGTAAGGCCCTTAGCTTAATCTGATAAGTTTTAAAAGAAAGCAAGTACATGAAAAAGAACATTGAATATTATTTATAAAGCATTTTTCTAGCAAGTAAATGTGTGCTTTTATTAGCAACTTTATATTTGATTCTCATGTCTCCATGGAGACAATTTGATAAAGACAAATGCCTAGGAGATGATGTTTTCTGAAAGCACTTGGGTGTTTTCCTGTCTGGGAGAGCTGTAAAGACAAGATAAAACTAGGCAACACATAGTAGAAGCACAAGCTGTACCATGTGTCTTAGCATGGATAACCTTTCTTTTAGGTTAACCCAAGTCTATCAGTGTGGCTATCAGTTCGGGTCACATGTTCCTATTAGGAGGATGAAATTTCAATATTTGAAGATGTACTTAGGTTTGTGTGTTAGTATTAAGTTAATACGTTTTAGGGGGTGTTTGGGTGTGTTTTTTTGTTTGTTTTCTTTGAAGACTTTCAGTCAAACAAAAAGTTGTGTAAGATGAGACATAGGCTGAAATGGATATGACAAGATGTAAAAGCTCAACCTGCCAAACGGTGTATGCATGTAACACAAAAGCTTGAAATAGACACTTAAAAAAGCTGTTGCACATAAATAGTGGAATAGCAACTTTTTAGCACAATGATGCTTTCTGTCAATGGTCTCGCATATAAATACAAAAAATACAAAGTAGTGAACTGTATTAAAAAATGTGGAGTGCAAACATCTATGCTACAGAAGACACATCCGGAAAGAACTGAACATGTGAATCTGATAAAGAAAGGTTTTCAGGATGGGTATTCAGCAGAATAGCTGGGACAAAGGGAAAGAAGAGTACTTAATATTAATTGCAAGAGGAGCTCCAGTAGTGATAGAAGATGATAAAAATATAATGATGGCAGATTTGTAGTACTAAGGGGCTACTGGCAAGCATATCCAACCTAAAAGTGCTATAATGGAGCTTAAGAAAAGTCTGGGTGAAATAATCAGTTTTCAGCAAGGAATATTACTTACCAGGGGACTGGAATTTCATTTGCAGCAGTGAAGATATGTCTGGTCAACCCAGAAGGGAAAATATAACAAAGTAAGGTAGATTATTGAAGAAATTTATGAAAATGCTTGGCGTGGAAGATGTGAATTTAGTACTATGAGTTAGGAGTGAATTTGCATATTATTCCCCAGGATACAGAAAACTGGGCTAAGCTAGACAGAATTTACATTTCACAAGAACATGTGCATTTAATAGAAAGTCTTGATATGCAGCCAATAACTATTTCACAGCGTACCCCAATAGTAACTAAAGCCAATACACTGGGTAATGAAATAAAAATAAGATACTGGCACTTTTCTACCTATCTGTTGAAAAGTGGGGATTTTAAGGAATGAGTAGTGGAAATTATTCAGGAGTTATTAGAGAAGATAGAAATGTTTTCTGAAAATATAGGTATGGAGTTGAATAAAATTAAAGTGGAGTTTAAAAATAGTGTAGAAGTAAAAGAGAGATATGGTTAAAAAGTAACAGGAACTTGTTAAAAAGAAAGGCGAAATAAAAACCGATAAGAGCCGGCAACTTGTAAAAAACTGGTTTAATTAGCGCTTTCGGTGGAGCAAATACTTCACCTTCTTCAGATAAAAAGTAAACCAATTAACAACGTTTATATAACATTCACCAACAATTAATCAATTAATTAATAAGGTTCAATCACAGTCATTATAACGTTAAAAGAAACAATCAACATAAAATGCAGTATCATTTCAATCCATCTCCTAAACCTCTATAATGTATGTTTAATCAAACATCCTAAATAATTTTAAGTGGTTTTAAAATAGTTTTAAAAAAGCTTTAAAAAAACTTATAATGTCAATGGCAGCAGCTCAAGGAAAACGTTAACCTAAACTGATGTAACATAAAACAGCAAAAAAAGCGTAATATAAACCCTTAAAGTAAGACGGGACTCACTAGGTCTTACATAGTGTTTCATTGTTAAAATATATTAAATAATATTAAATAATCTATGGTTTAAATCCATATGTATTTTTTCAACAACAATTTGTTGTATTTTATCACTCCACCGGAAGCGCTAATTAAACCAGTTTTTTACAAGTTGCCGGCTCTTATCGGTTTTTATTTCGCCTTTCTTTTTAACAAGTTTTTGTGTTTTTCTTATTTTGGTGTCTCGGTCTTTGTATGGCGATGGAAACTGGAGCAGCAACTCAAGTCCTCTTTACCCAGGACTTGAATGGATCCAGGAATGACAATAATGACAATGAAATGGGAAATTTAACCGCTCTTGTCCACGTACTGTTAGGGCGAGTGGATGCCCTAACTCAAAGGTTAAACGCACCTTTGGGTGCGGAGTTGCAGCAGTCCAGTCAACGTTTACTTAACTCTGGTGAACGGAATACTAACAATATTGGAGAACAAAACACCACAGAAAGACGTCAACCTTTAACGGATTTAAATTCCAGCAGAGGGGATGTAACAAGAGGGGAGCCTATCAACGGTTCAAACTCTAACGTACTAGCTTCTTTTTTTCCTAGGGCAGCTGAGAACATCACAGCCCTAGGAGCTTCGCAACTTAATCGGAGCGATTTAGCGAACAACGTAACTGCAGTAAAGGATGGTGTTTACCCTTCAATGGCTACCTTCTTAAGGAATAACAATTTCTTTTCTCCTGATAATAATGTGGATGCCAACCAGAATAACGAACCCTTGGTGAGTCCTTTAACTTCTATTATTAACGATTTCGATTACAAACTGTATAGGTGTAGGAAATTGCAACTTGAGGTTGCATACCTATAAAAATGCATAGAGAAACATATAATACCTAAAGGCTTACGCCAATGTTGTTTCCCAATGGGACTGATCGAAGACTCCACATTTCACCGTGAACTGTTGCCATTGTTCGACAGGCAAGGGTTTGAGTTTTTGGCGGCCTTAATTAATTTTTATAACATTGAGATACGTGATTTAAAGGCTGAATTAGAACTACTAGAACACCAAATTTTGCACCATAATGAGTTTACAAAATTTAAGTATGATTATGCCCGTATTTTTACGAGCATTGAGGCAACTATGACCAAGTTACTATCTGTTAAAAAGAAAAAAATAACACCTGATGTTCATGATTATGCCAATAAAAAAGCATACCCGAGACCTCCAGCTTGTAACTTTTCCATGTTAAAGACCCCAAATCGACCCCCTGGGATGGACAGTGATAATGAATGCACGGAAGGGGACATTGACATTAATGATCCACCAGCACAAGAGTTGAGACGTAGTGAACGACTCAACAACAACAACGCTCTTAGGAATAACAACCCGGTCCACCCTAACAACCATCATGGGGGCCTTAATAAAAACAACAATGGTAATGGGGATGGCTAAGTAGTAGTAAATCAACAGGGTTTTCACAGGAACCCCCATGGACAACAGAATGGCCATCAAGTGAACAACAACAAAAAACAAACTTAACCAAGGAACAGGAGAACGCAGCGGAGGAGATAGTGAATGAGTGTAATCACAACTCTGCTCCGTCAATACATAAGGGTATTGAGGGTGATTTTAGTATATATAACTATACTGAGTTGGACATTTCACAAGAATGGGTTAACTTTTTTTCGAAGGGCTTAACTTTTGTCCCTAGTAGGAAAATGGACTTGGTTAAAATGGTCTTAGACTTAAAAATTTTTGTTCGTAAGTTAAACTTAAATGTTGTATTAGGTGACAACCCACTTTTAGTTAACTCCAAAAGAGTTTCTAGTGTCTTCCATCCACCTTTGCACCCAAACTTGGGTTTATTCGAAAGAATTTGTGAGGTTGACCTAAGAGCGTTACACAAAGCTAAGAACAACTATGCTAATTCTTACACTAACATCAAGCCATCTGAATATGAGTTTATTCATTTACTGAATACATGTGATATACGTGCAATGAAGCCTGACAAAGGTGGGGGTTTGGTCCTTATGGACCACAAAGTATATGTAGAAAGTATGAGAAAACATTTAGAAACTGAAGTTTATAAGAAAATCTCGATAAACGAGCTTAACATGGCTTATAAGAAAATTAAAACTACTTTAGAGGATTTGTTTTTGGAGTCATACATTGATATAGATTTACATCAATATTTATTAATGTTAGCTCCAAAGGTACCCGCCTTTTTTTGGCATTCCTAAATTGCATAAGTCAATTGTCAACCCTCCTTTCAGACCCATCGTTGATGTACGAGGGTCAGTCACATATGCATGTGCTAAACATGTAGACAACTTGCTGAAGCCTTTTATTGAGAATGAAGCACAAATTTGTAAGGACTCTTGGGCTTTTTTACAAAATATTAACAACTTAGAGTATCAGGCCGAATCATGCTTTGTGACAATTGACGTAAAAGATCTTTACACGGTTATACCTCAGAACCTGGGTATTGAGTGGATTAGGGACTTTTAGTTTATTAGAAAGGTCTCAGAGGACACTATTTACCTTATAGAAACCCTGTTGGAATTGGTTTTATCTAATAATTTATTGGCATTTGAGGGTGATTTATTTTTGCAAAAGTCTGGTGTGGCGATGGGCTCCCCATGTGGGGGCAGTTTTGCCAATGTTATCATGGCACATTGGGAGAATACATTACTTTTTACCCACCCGATGTTTAAAGAGCATGTCTCCTGGTACACTAGGTAACAGGATGACATGTTCATCATTTGGAAAGGCCCAAAAACTTTGGTCCCCTTTTTCATAGCAAGTATTACGGGGTTGACAGAATTTTTACAGTTCACTTTTCAAACGGATGAAAACTGTATTAATTTTCTTGACATTCAGCTTATGAAAGATAGGAAGAACTTTAAGTACAAAAGTAAGATATTTAGGAAACCCACATATTCTAACGCCTTTCTACACTTTAGTAGTTGTCACCCTTTTCACCAGAAGAAGGCGGTTATAAAAGGCCAGATGGTGAGGGCGGCAAGGATGGTGACTGAGGTTCCTGATTTTGAAGAAGAATGTCAGAACTTGGAGAAAATGTTTGCTAATAGGGGTTACCCCGTCAACCTCATTACACGGGTTAAGGATGAAGTGACATTGAAACGCCATTTTTAAACCATTATTGGGTACACCAATCTGAAACATGGTTCCATTGGAATTGGAACAGGGTCACACTGCCTTATTGATGACTAACAATAAGATTTATAAGACTAGTTTCTTGTGTACTTTCTGTATTGATTATGAATTTATTAGGCAGATTTTAAACAAGAATTGGAGGGTTATTATGGATGACCCAACTCTATGTAATAAGTTAGGTTTGCAACCTAAAATTACATATAGAAGAAATTTCAACCTTAAGGCGTTATTAGAAAGTTAACGGCTACCGGGGAATGTTTAAGTGTGGGGCAAGTGCTCAATGTAAATCAATTTTAACAAAAAAGGAGGTGGTCATTAACGATAAAGTTTATGATATTAAGGGTAAATTTAACTGTGAGTCCAAAGGGGTTGTATACGCTGCTGTATGTGATCAATGTACTGCCTTTTACATAGGCAAAACTGAAAGAAAGATTAAACAGCGTATTTACGAGCACAGTTATGCTATTAGCAAAAGGGGTACAAACAACGCCTTAGCGAAACACTTATTGGAACATCCAGATCATAACTTTAAATTTGTCATTTTACACTGTAGGTTAAGTGACCCTAAGGGTGGCCCTTGGCAACTGTTGTTAGAGATTGATGAGTTAATGTGGCAGATTAGGACAGCCGCATATGTATTCCCTGGTCTTACCGAAGAGTTGTCTATCAAATGTGTTCTCAAATTATTATCTTTAAAGCGATAAAATACAACAAATTGTTGTTGAAAAAATGCATATGAATGTAAACCATAGATTATTTAATATTATTTAATATATTTTAACAATGAAACACTATGTAAGACCTAGTGGGTCCCATCTTACTTTAAGGGTTTATATTACGCTTTTTTTGCTGTTTTATGTTACATCAGTTTAGGTTAACGTTTTCCTTGAGCTGCTGCCATTGACATTATAAGTTTTTTTAAAGCTTTTTTAAAACTATTTTAAAACCACTTAAAATTATTTAGGATGTTTGATTAAACATACATTATAGAGGTTTAGGAGATGGATTGAAATGATACTGCATTTTATGTTGATTGTTTCTTTTAACGTTATAATGACTGTGATTGAACCTTATTAATTAATTGATTAATTGTTGGTGAACGTTATATATACGTTGTTAATTGGTTTACTTTTTATCTGAAGAAGGTGAAGTATTTGCTCCACCGAAAGCGCTAATTAAACCAGTTTTTTACAAGTTGCCGGCTCTTATCGGTTTTTATTTTGCCTTTCTTTTTAAGAAGTAACAGGAATTATTTAAAGGGGCTGACAAATGTTAAAACTATTGCAGCATAGGGGGAATTTCCCAGAACAAGAAGAGGAGCAACTGAAGAATGCTAAACAAAATAAGAGATTACCTTGAAAATATGCATGAGTTTGCAAATATTGCTGTTAAGCAACTGTTTTGATAATGATTACAACTTTTAACACAATGAATCTGGCAACAGAAAGTAGAAGGGGCTGTCGTCATGCTTAGGGAGCCTTTAACAAGGAAGATAACATGAGATCCTGTAGAGGTACTAGAAGTATTTCGAAAATTCTATGAAAGTCTGTGTAAAGCAGAGAAATATGTAAATCAAGAAAAGGTACAAATGGAAATATTTAGAGAAGAATTAAATACGCCAAGGTTAGCGGTAGATGATTCTTAGTTACTAATAGGATAGGAGGAAATGAGGTAAAAATGGTCATGTATAACCAGTTTGCAGGAAAGTCCCCAAGAATAGACGGTATTCCTGTGGAAGTTAGGATGGAAAAAAATGATAAAGATTAGGAAGGTTTTGTTTAACAGTGTTTTAAGAGGAGAAGTACCAACATCCTGGAAGAAAGCAGTGGTGGCTGTAATACCTAACGAGGGTAAAGACTTGTCAGATCCAGCTTCATACAGACCCATTTCAGTAATAAACCATGATTACAAAATGTTTATGTCTATAATGGATAAAAGAATGGCAAACGTGATGCCAAAATTGGTAAATATGGATCAGTATGGATTCGTGGAAGGGATAAAAATGTTTGACAACCTTAACAAGCACTGATGATCCAGAGGAAAGCAGAATGTAAGAAAATACCACTGTTGTTGGTGAATCTTGATGTAGAGAAAGTATTTGACAGAGTAAGCTGGGACTTTATGAGCAGGCAATGGAAACATTTGCATTCCGTGATAAAATTATAAGGTTGAGTAGGAGGCTATACGAGCTATCAGAGGTGAAAATTGAAGTGGGTGGGTTCCTCTCTGAGAAGTTCTGCTTGAGCAGAGGAACCATGGAGGGGTGTCCTCTTTCCACTTTGTTATTTACATTATATTTAGAAGCAGTGACAAAGAAAATAAGGGTCTCAGAAATGTAAGAATATAATTGGTATGATAGTCATGAAAAGTTGGCCCTATTTACAGATGATACTATCTTATACCTGTCAAAACCAGAAAAGGTTATTTCAGTGTTGTGGAACATTTTGAGACTGTTTCAGATCTTTTCAGGATACAAAATTAATGAAGTTAAAACAAAGGCAATAACTGTAAATTATGCATGTGTACACAAATTGGTTCAGCAACATCAGTATTTATGGGGACATGATAAAATGAAGTACTTAGGAGTATGGATTAAAAATGATTCCAGTGTGGCAGCTAAGGATATGTGGGAAGAGACTAAACAAAAGAAAATATAAAAACTGAGAAACTGGAAGCTGTGTTATATGTATATGGACTTCCTATGACATAAGTGACAATTTAATGAAGGCGATTCTTGTTTTAAAAAAAATAAATAATAAAAAAACTCAGGTCTGATTCGGCTGCTGTCCCACCTCCCCCGTACCTTTTTCTCTATGCTGGTGAAAGCCCAGAGGATTGCCCATTTGTCGCATCCGATTCCTCTGCCACAACCCCACTGGAAGACCGTATGGATCTGACTTCTCTCACGTCCTCGGAGGCTCTGCTAACATCCACTCTGTATGTTGAGGGGAACCTCGACTGATTATTTCAAAGGGACCAAAGAATATTCCACAAATCCTTGTTCAGACGGAGATTCTAATATGTTGTTTGAGGGTAAGCAAAGGTTTGAACTGCCTAGGGTTTTTAAGGCAGACATTCCTCAGGAAAAAAAAACAGAAAACTAAACATATTTCCCTTGCTGCTAAAGATCCCTGGCATGAATGGAAGGACTTTTACTCAGGCGTTGTTTAATGCCTTAATGGCTTTAAAGCCTCCTCAAGGATTTTCTATGCCTGCTTCTTCTTGGCTTTCTACTCCCCTTAAAAGTTCCAGAGAGCAGGAGTATCTGAAGAGGATTTGGATTCTGGGGAAGAGTCTTTGGCATACTTCCCTCAAATCCCTTCTCCCTTGGATTATGGATCTGAAGAGGAAGATTCTAATAGTTCAGACTCTCTCTTGCATGATGGAATATTTCAAATGGGACTGTTCTCAGGTTTCTGATAATCTAGAGAGATATTATGAACTCCTTCAGATGGAGTCTCCTAAGCCCTCTGCTGTACCTCCTGTCTTGGCTGCCTTTCTAGATAACTTTTCAGCAGCCTTTGTCAGCCCTGATTCTTCACCTCCAGCCCCTAAGAAACATGATGGATATAATAAGGTACCTGATAACAGTAAGTTCTTGTGGAGATGTCCTTCTGTAGTGTCTGTTTCATCTGACAAACCTTCTAAACCTTTGCCTTCTACTAAATTACTTCCTTCAGACAAGGACAGTAGAGCTATGGAACGTTTGAACAAAAAAGATGTATACAGGTGCCACCCTTGCTTTCCAGGCTATTAATTTCCAGACCCGTATGACTAGGTATGTTTTAGCCCTTCTTTCTTAAGCTTCTGAGGCTATCTCTGACCTCCCTGATTTAGAAGGGGATGTGTCTCTATGTCTTCCCTCCCCTTACTCTGATTCCTGCTCAAGATAAAGCAAGACTACTCCAAAATCTTTCTGGTGACTTCCTTTTGGCCCAGACAGCATTAGTTTCCCCTTCTTCTTCTTCTTCATTTAGCCGGGGCAATCACCATAAGTTAGCTCACAGGCTACACCTTCTCACACAAGACAGGGGGTCCACTCTTCAACTGATACGGTGGTTGATAAGGTTTTGATCCCTTTTAGGCAGTTTTTTTCTGAGGACATGCTTAAGGTTCTGCAGGAGGCCAGGAAATCCACTACCAGGAAATTATACTTGTTCATATGGAAGAGAATTGCTGTCTGGTACCTTTCTTGTAACCGGGATCCATTTCCCCGGTTCTCTCTTATTTGTGTGAATTGCTCCATGCTGGGTTAGCATATTCTTCTGTTAAATCTCACCTTTCAGCTATTTCTGCTTGTCTGCCATTGACTCATCCTCTTGCCTCTAGGTTTGATGTCAAACAATTTCTTAAAGGCATTCTTCATATCAGGCCTCCTAGGAAGCGTATTCCACCTTCCTGGAACCTCAGTTTTGTTCTTGAAAATTTTTGAGCCTGCTGTTTCAGCTTCCTTGCAACGTTGTACTTGGAAGACTATTCTTCTTTTCACCCATACTTCAGCTAAGAGAGTCTCTGAATTCCAGGATCTTATGGCATTTCTTCCTTTCTTAGTTTTTCATAGGGACAGGGTATCTTACTAATCCTTCTTTTATGCCCAGGGTGGTTAACAAGTTGCCTCTTAATCAGTCTGTTAATTTGCCCTCCTTTTTTCCTTCTCTGCTGTCTGCTAGCAAGAAAGTTTTTTACACTTTGGATTTGCATAGACAGCTCAGATATTATTTTGTTAAGACTAAGGCCATTCGAAAATCTGGGCAACTTTTTGTTTCTTTTCATCCCATATCTCTAGGTTTGGCTGTTTCTTAGCAAACCATTTCCTCCTGGATCACTAAGGCCATTGATTTTTGTTATTCCTTTCATGGGAAATGTCTTTCTACCTCTGTAAAGGCTCATTCTGCTAGAGCTTGTTGCTTCCTCTAGCACAAATTTTCAAAGGTTTGGATACCAGTTCCATCCTTGAGGATGCAACTTGGACTTGGTCCATATATTCGCTAAGCATTACAAATTGGATGTTTCCAGATCAAGTTCCTAGGAATAATTATTCCTGCTGGGCTTTTCAGTTCTGAGGTTTGTATGTCTATAAGTCACCTTTATGTCCTACGCCTGGAGCGTGGCGCATACGTGTAAAGTCCGATATCCATAAAATCTAAGGCTTTTGTATACTAGTTGAATGTTGGGGCTACCCTTGGCAGGAGATCCCTTTTGTAAAATATACTGCAACAATGTAACAAAGGACATCTATTGTTATGGTAAGATTTTACACAACTGTACCTGGACTTGGTAACCCAGTCAAAGCTTTTTCCTTTACTTGGATTTAGTCTGATGCCATCTCCGTGCTGTGTCTGAAATATTAAATTTCTGTCTTAACAAAACAGCACTGTTCATTTTGAGGGTGGTGCATTTATCCTCTTAGCATGTGACTATTTGTCAGGCCTCTTCTGTTACTAGTTCAGTTAGAGGTTTAGGGTTCCATAATGCATTTTCAGATGAAGAGCAGGAGATTTTCTTTGGTCTTCTGGCCAAATTTTATGGACTCTATTTTTTTTTTTTTTTTTTTTTTTCCCTCTCTCTCTCTCTATAAAATGGCGTATCTTTGTATCATCATTAACGTATTGTATGCATAACTTCTATCGCTTGTTCCTGAAAATAAAGAAATAAAAGTTTTTTTTTTTCAAGCACCTTTATTGAATTATCATTTGTGACATAAGCAAATTTATATTCATATAAAAGTAATCAAACTATATTAACATAACAAGCATTATACTTCACATATATTGCTATACACACCATATAACCCAAGCAATATTACATAAATCATTCAATTCCTGCCTGTTGTTTTCAAACAAGAAACATCTTTATTAAACCATCACGTACTACATAGGCAATCATACATTTATATAAATGAAAACAAACCACACTGACAATCCTAGTCGCAAGCTTTCTACACCGCACTGACACACTCCCAGCTGCAAACACCACACATCACTTATAATCTACCCAATCTTTCTTGCTCAAACATTACATAGCTCATTTAAGTCCTGCCACCTTTTAGACTTCATTCCTTCCTTGTATGTATTGTTCCCATAATTCCCATTTTTTCTTATGTAGTTTGCTCCTATCATTTTCTAAAGATGTAATTTCCAGTTGTTTTATCTCTGTTACTATATTTACTACTTCCAGTATAGTTGGTTTAGATTTTGATTTCCATTTTCTAGTAATTGCATATTTGGCAGCCGCCATTATTAGACACGGCAAGGCCTTATCATGTCTAGGCAACTCCGACTCTGTATCATAGCTCAGAAAAATCGTCTCCCTTATCAGCACCTCCAACAAGGCATCCCGCAGGGAATCCTTAAAGTATGCCAACTCACCGTGCTCCCAGAAAATATGTTCCCAGTTACCTCTTTCCTTCCCCTTCACACCTCCAACATTTACTGTTTTACTGAGGAAAAATTCTTTGGAGTCTACTTGGGGTATAAAAATAACTGTGTAAACATTTCTGGGCAAAAACCTTAAATCTTCCAGATTTTGTTGCATGTTTGGGAGACATACATATATCCTCCCATTCTTTCTTTGTGAATTGCTTCTCCAGTCTCTCTTCCCAACCCTTTCTAACCTCCTTTGATTGAGTCTTATAGTTATCATGCAATATTTTATATGCTGTACTAATTATTCCTTTTTTAAAGGCAGCTTCTGTTCTAGATTCTATTAAAAACTCTACCAGTGCTGGTCTTTTATTCAGGACCCCCTGTTTCTTTCACTTTACCTATACTCTGATGTCAGTCCCTGTTAGGGAAGGCAGTTTCTAACCTACAGTCCAAATATTTCTTTTCGTCTTTTCATTCCATCATCTTTCCCTCTCTAGTTATTTGCTCCCTATACCTTGGTTGCTTTGCCAGTTTTCTCCAATAAATTCCAGCTCCCGCTTGCCTATTTGTATGTATCTCTAATTGCAGTCATCCCTATCGGCAGAATCTCCTTTCTCCATTCCTGTGTTGGTTTAGTTCTTATAGGTTCATGGGTTGGTACTGGGCTACCTGCCCGAAGGCATATATTAGCCCAGCCATGTTGTGCAGTATTCACCGCCCCTTTAGTAGTTCCCTAGACCCTTGTACTAGCAGCTAGTACCCTTGGCCCCTATCTAGTAGTGCTGTTGGTGTGATCCCCGGTGTGAACTTTCTGTTACCCATCCACTCATCAAGGTTCCTCTTGAAGAGTGATAGTGAGGGGCTCTGTCTTATGTAGATCGGGACCCTGTTCCATAGTAAGGGAAGTCTCTGCGAAGGGAATCTATCCCTCCAGCATGTTCTATTCATTGTTGTGTTGAGGTTTATATCCCTAGAGCGAGTAGCTCGAGTAGATTTGGTTTTGCTAAGATGGAACATGTTCAACAATTCTGGGTTGGACATGGCTCTGTACGTTAGACAGAGATCGCCTCTGAGAAAGTGGTATGCAACAGAGAACGGTCTTAGCTTTTTCAATCATGCTGCATAGGGCAACTGTTTGAGGCCAGTAATCCTCTTGGTTGGGTACCTCTGTGGTCTTTCCAGCTGCTGGAGATGTCTAGCCAGGTACATTCCAATTGGTGCATTGTACTCAATAATGGGTCTGATGAGGGAAGAGTAGAGGGGCACCATTACATCCTTAGATCTCAAGTGAACCCTTTCGTGATCAGATGGGTCACATAGAAGGATTTTCTAACCACTTTGGCAACATGGTTATCAAAGGAAAGCTGACTATCTACTTGGGTCCCTAGATCCCTTATTTCTTCTTCAGATTTCAGGGGATTACCTCCTATGTTGTAGTTTGCAGGTACTCTGATTTTTCCAAAGGGGATTACTACGCATTTTTTTGCATTTAGCTTGAGACCATGGCTTTGACACCATGCATCAGTCTCATTTAGGCCCTTCTGGAGGATCTCCATGTCGGCCGGAGACTCTATTATAGCACCCAGTTTGCAGTCGTCTGCAAACTTAGTCAGCCACAGCCCTTCCGTGCTTGCCTGTACTTCTGAGAAGTGTATGCCAAATAGGAGGGGCCCCAGGACAGAGCCCTGAGGCACACCACGTGTTACTGGTCTGGATTCGGACATAGATCCCACTACTCTTACTTTATGGGATCTGTCTGAGAGCCAGTTTGCGATCCATCTTGTGACGTAAGGGTTTATGCCCAGGCTGGTGAGCTTATCAATAATACCTGAATGGGGAATGGTGTCAGATGCTTTAGCAAGGTCAAGGTAAGCCGTGTGTACCTCCTTTCCCTATTCTATAACTTGAGTAACTGTCTCAAAGAAATCCACCAGGTTCAGGAGGCATGATCTGCCCTTGACAAAGTCGAACTGTGTGGGGTCCAGCGACTGGAGGTTCCCAATCTCTCCATTTATGAGTTCCATAATGATTCGCTCCATGGATCAGACTATTCAGGCTTATTGGTTGGTAGTTCCCAGGGTCAGTTCTGGCCCCACCCTTGTGTAGCGGGACCACCGTTGCCGTGCGCCATTCTATGGGCACATATCCTGTGGAGAGGCTGAGACTGAACAGGGTATTAAGATGCGGGGTTAATTCCTTTTGGAGCTCGCGTATGACACAGCCTGGACACCATCTGGTCCCATGGAGGCAGTGTTTTTAGCTTTAGATAGAGCTTTGTTAACCAACGTATCAGTAATAATTGGACTTACACAATCCCCTGGAATGGTAATAGGCCCTGTAGGTGGTGAGGTGGGGGAGAAATTTGCACTGAACCTGTCAGCCAAGATGTTGGCAATGTCAGAAGGGTCATTGTATTTTGTTCCATTTTGTACTAGCTCAGAACAGACCTGAGCATTGCCATTTAGGTTTCTGACGTAGCCATAGAAGGCCTTATGGTTATTCTTGGCAACTTTCTTTTCAAAATTAGCTTTAGTTGACTTGATGAGGGCCTCAATTTCTTACTAATGCTGATCAGGGATGATTTTTCTACTTGAGATTTGGCCTTTGTTTGTATAAGTCTCCTCCTGTTATTGTAAAGTTTGCTTATGGCCAGACTGGTTTCTTCTTGCTTGAGGAAGGAGTCTTGGTTTTATTTGGGATAGCACGGTCCATGCAATCCTGAAAATGCATATAGAGTGCCGTGGTGTAGGATTCCACATCCTGGATATCATTATCCTTCTGCAAGGGAATAGTGAAGCTTTCCACTTTGGATGCAAGTAGTTTGAAGTTTGCTTTGGAAAGGTTTTTGACTATGGTTTCTTTGACTGGGGGAGGTGGAGGGGTGAGGATGTCCAAGGTTATCAGTTTGTGGTCAGATCTGACCAAGGAGGGAGTGATAACGGGTGTGGTACAATTCTTAGAATACTTTCTGCTGCTTTATGGACATAATATTCTGCATAATTATTGTTATTCTTCTTAAAGGCCTGCATCCAAAATCCCAGTCTGTCCTTGTTTTTTGAGCTTCCCCCGTGTTTCATCATCATCCCTTTCCACTTTGAATTGTGGTTTTCTGCTTGTGCTATGTATAGGAGTCTTAACTGTATAGCTCTGAAATAGCCCTTCAAATTGGGTAATCCCAATCTGCCCTGTTCTAATGGAAGACTAAGCTTGCCCCACTTGACTCTTGCCATCTTCCCCTCCCAGATAAAGTCATTCAGCTCTTTATTAATTGCTAGCCACAACTTCTCTTGTGGTTGATAAAAATATCCCTGACCTGTGTATAAGACTAAAGGCACTAAAAACATTTTAACTGCTTGTATCTTACTATCCATATCCATATAACAAAGCTTCCATTTTTCTCAGTTTTTGTATGATCTTTTGTTTAATCTCTTCCCAGATATCCTTAGCTGCCGCACGAGAATCATTTTTAATGCATACTCCTAAATATTTCATTTTATTATGTCCCCATAAATATGAGTATTCCTGAACCAGTTCATGTGTGGGTACATAATTTACTGCTTTTGTTTTAGCTTCATTCATTTTGTATCCCAAAAAGATTTGAAACTGTCTCATAATGTTCCACAACCCTGTATTGTCTTTTTCTGGATTTGTCAGGTACAAAATAATAGCATCTGCAAATAAAGGCATCTTTTCTTGACTACCGTACCAATTTTATCCTTGAATTTCTGAGTCCCTTATTTTCTTTGCCAGTGGTTCTAAATGTACTGCAAATAATAAAGGAGAAAGAGGATACCCATGCCTGGTTGCAAGGTTTACTTTGTTAATAAAGTATAAAATGTAAACAATATGAGTAAATACACTGAAATAAAATTAAACAGTTAGTTGGGTAGGGTGAAGGAATTCATACTATGTATGTGTGTATATGGAAGAGGTGATAGTGAATGCGGATTTATTCAACAATGAAGAAATGATCCGCATTTGAACAGATATACTGAGTAGGTATACAGCCTGAGCCCCCCCCCCCCAGAAAAAGAAAAGTGGTAGTAGAGCTTTTAATATGTTTTATCTTCAGCAGTATGTAGCTTATGAATGTCTTATCCCACCTTTGTAAGAATCATGACTTCAACCCCATGAATCTAACTGTGGATATAAGTTGTTATGTTATGTTGTCCCTATCTCACCTTCGTTCTTGCTGGTTGGGTTCGGAGCCAATCCTCAGCTCCGACTCGGCCGTATACTGTATCCTGAGAGTTTTTACTGGCTCGAGGCTAGTCCCTATCCCAACATGCCTAGCGGTAATTACCCAGATCTAATTTGTCGCTTGCAGCGTCGAGATTGCTGAATACTGGCTCAGGCTAAGTGTTTTTCTTTTTGACTATGTTCAGACATTTTATTAAATATTTCGTCAAATATTTTGCTTGATATTTAGTGTTAGAGTGTTTTTCTTTATAGGTTAGTGTTCTTTCTAACATTCCATTGCTGTTTGTTGTTGTGGCCGTCATTTTCCTTTAGGCCTACCTTGTCCTTGCGAACCCATTTAACTTAGAGGGATCTCCTTCCTTTCAGCCCTGTGTTTAGTTAGAGGGCTTTTCCCTTTTTATCTTCTTTTCTAGGAGCAGCCATTCAAGTTAGAGGCTCTCCTCGGTTGGAGGAGTTCGCCGTTTTAGCTTAGAGGTTCTCCCCTTCCCTCCTTCCTTCTAAAAAAAGAAAAAAAGTAAGAAAGCCTTTGTCTGTAGTTAAGCTAGTTTTGGCAGTTAACTTGTGTATTATCAGTGTCCTTGTTGTTAATTGATAGTATTGGTCTCATAGTATGTCTAAGGATTCCACCAAAGAGTTGGAAACCTTTGGGTTTTAAGAAGTGTGACTCGTGCTCCCAAAAGATGTCCCTTACAGATGGGCATACAAGCTGTGTATAGTGTCTAGGGGCTGTACACCTGCAGGACTCGTGCCCTATATGCCATGCCTTCAGTTCTTGGGTCCTGCAGGAGAGAAAAAATAAGCTGATTTTGCGAGGTTCTGACTTCCGCTCCAATCTCCTCGTTACCCCAGTCTATTGAAGGATCTGGGGGCCGATGCTCTCTCGTTGGCTCTGAATGGCAGAGCAGCATTAGACCCTTGTCCGACCCTACTCTCCCTTTCAGGGCTTCGCCGCAGGTGAGCTTGGTTCCTACATCAGCCTCAGAGCCTTCGCCTTTGGTTCGGAGGAGCTGGAGACTCTTTCTGGCTAGGACCGCGATGCCTTCGAGGTGATGAGGAGTGTGCTGTCCTCTGAGACCGCTCCACCCTCGGCTCCATTGGTTCCTTCTCCTTCGGTGCCGGTGTCTGCCTCCAAACCCCCCCCCAAGCGTAGGAAACCCATGTTCCAGGACGCCCCGTTGGGCGACCCCACCTCTTTTGAAACCTACCCAGAGCACCCCTTAGAGGAGGTCCCTCGGAAGAGGAAGTGTAAGAGGAAGCATTTGGACTCCCCTGAGTCCCTGACATCAGACATGGACTTGGAGGACTCAGAAGGGTCCCCACAGCCCCCCTCTGAGGATGTCTAATTTTCAGACATCCTGGAAATCCTTTGGCAGAGGGTTGACTGGAAATCACTTGCCCCTTCTGAGGACGAGTCTGTGTACCTGGATGCATTTGGTTCCCGACCCTCCACCTCTTGGGTGTCTCCACCTTTCGATCCACAGTTGGCCTTAGTGAGTCGGAAGGCGTGGAGCTCTCCAGAGACTATGGAACCACTTCCGAGAAGGCCCAATGAATTCATAATTGCTCTAGACGATAAGCTTTTTCTGTCTAAGCATGCCACCTGTTGATGCTATGGTGGTAGCAGCAGCCACCAAGAAAGAACTAGAAACTTCTTCTTGTATGTTTTGTTCAGCGGCCTTTACTCTCAGGTCACTGAATTATTTGTCCCACTTTACACGCCTTCAGAGGGATCTCCTAAAGGAGTTGGGCAATACCCTACAGGATCCTACAGTTGAGGGAGCTGTGGGCAAGGTGGCTTCACAGCTTGCGACCTTGACTTCTGTAGTTAACTCCTTCATGAGGCTGATCTCTTACGCAGCAGATGGAGCAGGTAGGGCAGCAGGCACAGGAGTTGCCTTGCGGAGACACTCCTGGATGCTCCTTTGTCAATTTGCAGAGCTCTTCAAGTCCTCCTTTACCAACACCCCCTTTGACGGCTCGTCGCTGTTCGGGCCTCAGGTAAAAGAGACTCTTACCAGGTCTGAACGGGATGGCAAAAATCTGTCTGCTGTGGGAATACGTTTTTCCACTCCCTCTAGACCTTACCCTAAAGGTCAGAAGAGCGGGAAGATGTGGTTCCTGAAATCCCAGGGAGCTTCGCCCAACACACGTGGAGATTTTTCTCCCAGGGGAAAATGGGGAAATAATAACGGAAGACGCCAGTTTCGCAGCAGGGAGAGTCCGCAGAATCAGGGCGACAGAGATGCCTTCTCTGGTAGGCCCTTCCAGTGCTCCTGAAGGGAGGCCCGACTGTCTACCTCTGTAGGCAGTCGGGGGCAGGTTATCCTTGTACCCCAAAGCCTGGCAGACAATCATGGACGATACATGGGTACTATTGATAATATCCAGAGGTTACAAAATTCCCTTCTCCCATCCACCCCTTACAAGAAAACAACAGTAAAGCCCAGATGCCCCAGTCTTCGGGATCAAACAGACCTAGAAGTTCAAAGGTTGCTAGAAAAAAGAGCCATCCAGGAAGTCCCCGCAGACCAAGTTGAATCCGGCACTTCCAAAAAAGTCAGGGGACTGGAGGCCCATTTTGGATCTCAGCAGACTGAACAAATCGGTCAAGAAAACAAAGTTCCGGATAGCAACACTGCAGTCTATTTTTCCCTTTTTGGGTCAGGGCAATTGGATGTGCTCTGTCGATCTCCAGGATGTGTACTACCACATAAAAATGGACAGGCGATCTAGGAGGTATATATGCTTCCTGTTGGGAGCCAGTCATTACCAGTTCAGAGCTCTGCCCTTTGGTCTCACTGCAGCCCCCAGGGTGTTCACCAAATGCATGGCAGTAGTTATGGCTCACCTGAGGCATCTAGGATTCCGGGTGTTTTCATATCTAGACGACTGGCTCCTCACTGCCACCACCGAGCATCAGCTAATCAAGGCATGGGACTCCACAGCTCACACTTGTAGACAACTAGGCATCACCATAAACTATGAAAGGTCTGCCTTGTTGCCTTGTCAGTATATTACATTTATAGGGGCAGATTTAGACACAAGGGCCATGATAGCAAGACTGCCTCAGGAAAGGGTGTCAACCATTCATCGTCAAGTTTCAATCCTCATGGCAAAAAAGAGAATTCAGGCAAGATTTGTCCTCAAAGTCTTGGGTTCAATGGCTGCAGCAATTACTCTGGTCCCTGTGGCGCGTTTCCACATGAGAATTCTGCAGTGGCTCCTTTTTGCTCAATGGTCATTCCAGGATTTACCAATGTCACATCAGATTTTAATCACAGAGTCCCGCAAGAAGCATTTAGAATGGTGGCTTCACTCCCCTCTGGTGACAATGGGCAGATTGTTTCTAACCCCCCAAACTGTAGCCACAGTGTCCACAGACGGTTCCTAGATAGGGGGGGGGGGGGCATTATCTGGGACAGACTGTTCAAGGTACTTGGCAACAACATGAGTACCACTTGCACATCAATGTCCTAGAGATGAGAGCGGTGCTTCTGGCGTTGCAAGCACTACAAGACTCTATACCTACAGGGACTATAGCAATTCAGACAGACAATATGTCGGTAGTATGGTACATCAACAAACAGGGCAGAACCAGGTCTTATCCCTTGTGTCGAGAGGCTCTACGAGTATGGCAATGGGTGATGTCTTCTCAATGCTTTCTGATAGCAACACACATCCTGTGGAAATCTGACGTGATAGCGGACAAGCTCAGCGGGTGATTCTGATGCCTCACGAGTGGTCCCTGAAACAGGAAGTTGCAGACTTGATTTTTCGCAAATGGGGCCAGCTGTGCTGCAATCTTTTTGTCACCCTCTTCAACAACAAATGCAACAGCTACTTTGCCCTATTCCCATCACTGGGACAGTCAACCAGGGACGCACTTGTTCACGATTGGCCCCCAAGACTGCTTTATGCCTTTCCACCATTCCCCCTGATCCCCAAGGTTCTTCAGAAAGCAAGTTGCTGGGTTGCAAGTTAATCCTCATTGCCCCTTTCTGGCCTCGTCAGATATGGTTCCCATTCCTTTGGTCTCATCTGTAGGGGGAGCCTTGGATCCTGGACCCAGTGCCAGATCTCTTGATGCATCAGTTGGGTGCACTCCACCCTTCCATCCAAACTCTCAAGCTGACAGCTTGGTTTCTCCACTCCTGGTCTTATCCAGGCTTCCTGATATTTCCCTGGCAGTTCAACACATTTTGATTTCCTCCCATAAACCCACTACCAGGAAACTTTATGCTAGTAAATGGAAGAGGTTCTCTTGTTGGGCAAACAAGAATGAGCTCGATCCCTTTATTGCACCCATTTCAAAGATTCTCAAATTTCTTGCTGAAACTTTTGAGCGAAGAGCAGCTGCAGCTACTATCCAGGTTCAGCTGACTGCCATTTCTAATTTCCATGTGGGAGAAATGGGCTCTAACATTATGTCCCATAGGCTATGTAAAGCATTCCTAAGAGGTACTATCCTCTTAAGACCTCCAATAAGAGAACCCCCCCGGACCTAAATTTAGTTTTAGCGGCTCTGATTCCTCCCCCCTTTGAGCCAGCTGCTTCTTGTCCACTAAAATTTTTGCAAAGCAAAACAAAAAAGCTCTGTTGAATCAGGCTCAGAATTACTAATATATTCTTACAACGATTTAATGAAGCGCTTTTCATTGCTTTCAATAAAGCAACTTCTTTAGATAATATGAAGAAGTTGCTTTATTGAAAGTGATGAAAAGCGCTTCATTAAATAGTTGTAAGAATATATTAGTAGTTCTGAGCCTGATTCTACGGAGCTTTTTTGTTTTGCTTTGCAGAAATTTTCAAATAGTTTGTTCCCACTAAAATTTTTGACATGGAAGATCCTTTTCTTAACTGCCATTACCTCAGCTAGGAGGTTTCAGAATTACAGGCCTTATCTCTTCGTCCCCTGTACTTGATTTTCCACAAAGATAGAGTTTCTTACCAAAGGTGTGTTCAGAGTACAACTTGAATCAATCCATAGAGCTTCCTGTATTCTTCCCTAATCATGGCAACAAGGCAGAGTATAAGCTCCATCAATTGGACGTTCATAGACAGTTACGTTTTTGTTTACACAGGACCAAGGACTTCAGAAAATCTGACCAATTGTTTATATCCTTTGCAGAGAATAAGAAAGGTTATTCAGTCTCAAAAGTGACTTTATCTAAGTGGCTTTCCGACACTTATCATCTACGTCTACGATTTGAAGAACAAAAAACTACCAGAAAAAAATAGAGGACAGTCAGCTAGGGCCTTGGCTACCTCTGTTGCCTTTCAAAGCAGACTGCATTTATATTCGATCTGTGCTGCAGCTACATGGGCTAATCCTCATACTTTTATCACTCTTTACAAAGTAGATGTGGCCTCCTGGAACAGGGCATCCTTTGGTTCCATGGTCCTGAAGAGTTTTTTCCAGTAAGCCACCCAAGAAACAGGTGCTGGGGAAAGCGGTCCCAACCAGCAAGAATGAAGGCAAGATAGGACAACATAACATAAAGAAGTTATGTACTCACCATAAAGTTCCATGTTTGTTGTCCTTGATTTCGCCTTCCTTCTTGCATCCCACCCTCCTTCCCCCTTCCTGGAGGATCGAGAGGAGTTCCTTTCATTGGCTACACTGGCTGAGTTTCCCTTTACCGTACCAGTTGGTTAGACCTAGACTCCCTTTCTGTCGCTTTGCTGATTATTTACACCTTTATATGCAGGTGTTCTCTTATATGTAAAATATAGTAATTTTTTTACTTGCATAGTCTAGTGTTGGGTTATCACAAACGAGATTTGGGTAACTACTGATAGGCATGTTGGGACAGGGGCTAGCCTCGAGCCAGTAAAAGCTATTGAGCTGTAGTATATGGCCGAGTCGGAGCTAAGAATCGGCTGCAAACCCAACCAGCAAGAAGGAAGGCGAGATCAAGGATAACAAACATGGAACGTTATGGTGAGTACATAACTTCTTTTTTTGTGCTCATTCCAGAACTGTAAGGAAAAGATTCTAAGAGTAATAGTGCTTGTAGCAAAACCGTAAGTACTCTTTTTATGTGTGTTGTAATTAGTTTTAAGTTGAAATAATGAGTATATATTCTTTTTTACTAATGCTGTAGGCACAGTTACTCATTTGTGCCTTAAATAAAAGTAATTTGATGTTCCTGTTTAGTTTTATTGCTGTTTAATTTATTTTATTGATTTATTTTTAGTGGAGACTTTGCACTTCTTAGTGAGTAGGAACATAGGAAGACCTCTTGGAACACAGCTCATAAATAATGGAAACCAGGATGATAGTGTCGGTCCTGTCACCCTCCCCAGAAGAGCTGAGACATTTGCAGGCTTTGATAGTCATCAGATGCATGCTTCAAAAAGTAAGTATTAGCAAACAATAGAAGTAGCAGTGTTATAAGTAAATTAAAATTCAGTTTAGCTTGTCTCCATTTTTTTGTCTTTTATATACTACGTTGTACAGCTTTTATTGTGACTGGATGCAGTAGTTCTTTTCCACAGAATAGACGTCTTTTCTGTAGTACTAGTAATATCTGTGGCACTTCATAACAACTGGTCAGAATGCAGCATGTCTCGTTTCCCTGCAAACAGTCTTTGTATAGTGTTTAATATTTTTTGGTTAGTAGTGTTTGGTTGTATCTTAACTGACTCAAGTAGATCCAAGTAGGCTGAGTGGATGTCCTGATTCATGGAGGGGGTCCTGTAGCTGGCAATGACCTGAAGAGGTGTTTTACCTACATTCAATTGCACCTGAAATAATTCAACGGAATCATGCTGTTTAACCAATCTAGAGGTGTATTTATCTTTATTGAATATTGATACACCACCTACTTTAGTTCTCACACCTTCATTTTGTGGTATGAACATTGCATTTTTGAGTGGAGAGTGATATAATACAGTGACATTGTAAAAGAAACACTGTTCCTCAGCTCCTCCATTATAAGCTGGATGAAAACAGCAATTATTTGTGTATGTATTGGCCAGTTTTTAGGGATTCTCGGCTATTACCTAATGTAGGCAGAAAATTATGTGGTGAACAGTAGCTTATCCAGACCTGTGCTTTCTTTATTACTTCTGTGTCTACTGTTAAACCATTATGTATCTTACCTTTCCTCAAGATGGACTAGGTGCCTGTTTAATTTGTTATTCTTTTAGTGTTTTAATGTTTTTTTTAATGTTTGATTAGCAACCCCTGCTGTAGAAAGCCCACAACAGGCTGTAACTGCTGTTTACAACTCTTCCAACACCAACCTTCAGTTCAGAACCTCTTCATTTCTTAACACTTGGGTGTAGGCACTCCCTTCGTCATTTATCTCTGCTATGTCCACCTACACCATCCAAGTTTTAAACAAATGTCAGTGTGGTGGTTCTCCTACAACAGTGACTAGGAGCATTCTGCAGAAGGCATTTATCTAGTGATTGTTCTGTTCTGTTTTGATATCACTGAGACCCCCCCCCCCCATATATTGCCACTCACTTTGCACCAGTCATCTTTTTTATTGTTTGATGAACTGGTGACGCTCAGTGATTTAGTTCCTTTTCTTTAGTGCACCTGTAGTAATTCAGATGGCATACCAGTGACAGCCATTGTAGAGATCTTATCTTTGAACTGCAAGAACAGGTATTGAAATGAGGATGCTGCTCTGAGGCATGCATGAATAATAAAAGTAGAAACACTTTTTTGTGGTAGCAGCTGAAGTATTTTATTTATTTACAGATTATTGTTTAGCGGCATGTCTTTTAGAGGCATCCTTCCATGGTGGACCTCAGTTAAAGTGCAGATAGATTGGAACCACTAAACTCAGTGCAGGTATAAGTATCACCGCTGAAGCTTACCCTGCTGTAACCATGCCATGCAGTCTGTTATTAATTTGTAAAGTGCAGCTATTGTAGTGGTATATTGTGAGGGCTGAACATTTACTTCTTAAACACATAACCATTTTGTTATAATTGGAGCTGACCACAGTCGTCGTATACATCAAGCAGTATTTTATCCAGGAATGCACCATGTATGCCAAGGCCCACACATTTTCAGAATTATTTATTTTGTTTTGTACTACAAGGTGTGCTTGAATCTCACATACTTCCAACTGCATTACAGCTCATAACCTTGTCTACAAGCAAGACAAATGTCCATCCTTTAACAGCCTGTTTCAGCTTTATGCTCCAGCTAGATTGTTGTGATCTACCGACAACCTCCTCCTTCACATCACTGAATCTAACAACTCAGCAGATGACTCTTTTTTTTTTTTTTTCTCGTCCTGTGTGTTAAAAATTAGGAATGCCATTACTTTGTGAGACAAGAACATTGTTGAGCCTCCTTCAAAATCCAGCTAAAATATTATCTGACAAAGAAATGGCTGTCAGTGCCTGGATATCCTATATAGATAGTATACTAAAACTGAAACAATAAATAAGCACCCTGTCTATTTTATTCACTCCCCCAAATATCATATGTGGATAGAATTACTAGCATAAATACTTCAGTGAACTTACTTCTCCTTACGCTTATCTACTTTCATCTATCTTATCTGTTTCCTTCCCATATCTTTCTTCACTTTCAAGCTGTCACGCTTCTCATATAAAGAGTCTGCACTACCCTATTAATTTTATTTGGCAGTGAACATGCATTTGTCTCCCCCTCCTGCTTATTTCTGACTCCAGTTCACCTACACTACTGTTAACTGAAACTAATATGCTGTTTGTCACTGTTATTTTTGCTAATTCTTAGTATTTGCTGTTATCTATTATAATTATGCACTATATTGCAACATGTATTCATTCCTGTGTAATTATTGCTAGTATCCAGAATCTCTGTTTCTGTATTTTATTTTCCTAGTGTATCGCATATAAAGTATTATATGTGGAGCTTTTCTCACTGGGCCTTCTCTGAAAAAGGATTTTTGACTTTCTTGGTAAATAAAGACAATAAATAAATAGTATACATAATTAGCGTAGCAAATTAAAAAAAAAATAGTTTTTCAAGCACTTTACCTACTAAAAGGTGAATTACAAAAAACAAAAAACTCAAATAATTTGCAGTTGAGAAATGGGACATAAGGGGATGTACTACTCCACCACTGTTCTACCAACTACAGCAGCCATTTTGTCTGTAGCCTTTACAATGTGTTCTGTAGTTTAAAGTTACTACTGTGTCATGGCTGTACAGACAGGAATGCACCACAGTGTTGATACTATAACAACACATTCATACCAGACTCCATTCCCACTTAATGCCGACCAGAATGATGAGTAATGTACATATAGATGTTCATATTGTAGCAGTTTAGTGCAGAACTGTGGATCATAACTCTCAACTGCCCAGATTTTTGCAGAATGTCCAGTTTTTTTTTTTTGTCTCATATATTTGGTCTTCATAAAAACTGTGTTTTTTTGGCAAATCAGTGAGGATTGCATAACTAAATAAAGACGTAATTGAGAAGGAAAAAGTGCTTGGAAGCAGTACCAAAAATCACAACAAACCAAAGCACTTGCAGAACCAGTAAACAAAATGCCTCTTCAGGTTGGTGAACCAAAATGATTTAACGCCACAAAACAATAACTTGCAATGTTAAGTTGTCAATCTCGCCTTCATTCTTGCTTGATGGGTTCGGAGCCGATCCCTCGGCTCCGACTCGGCACTTGCTAAAGCTCGAGAGTCACTTTTACCAGCTCGAGGCAGCCCCATATCCCATGATGCAAGGCGGTAAGTACCCAGATCTCGTTTGCCGCTTCGCTTAGGAGGTCTTCTTTTTACCAGCTCCTGGTAAGTTGTTCACTTTTGTGATATTTAAGCCCCTTTTTAGTCAAAAACACCTTTATTGATAGTTTAAGTTTATATTTCTACCCTTTCTGACAGAAATTCCCTGTCTCCTTTAATTTTTTGTTAGTCAATCTTTCCCTATCCCATCCCCCCCCTGTTAGGGTGTGTGTGTTGGTTTTTATAGAATACCTTTTGGTATTTTGTTTAAGTTAATTTTGACTGGTGTGTGTGTGTGTTGTGTTTTCAGCACCATGTCAAAGGAGAGGGTCTCAGGTTTTAAGAAGTGTGACTCGTGCTGTCAGAAGATGTCTCTGACAGACGGTCACACTTCTTGCCTGTATTGTCTGGGCCCTCTTCACCTGCAGGACTCCTGTGCTATTTGTCACTCCTTCAGCCAGAGAGTCCTGCAGGAGAGACGTAATAAGCTGATTCTTAGGGGCCTTCTTAAGCCGGAGGGCTCTCCGGCTAAGTCGGCTCCACCTAAATCAGCAAGACCTGCCAAGGCCCAGGCTTCTGTATCTAAGCCTGCGGCCTCGGCTCCGACTCGTACTGAGTCGAGATCGGCTCCGGCTGGAGCCGATTCTGGCGTGACAAAGCTTTCGGCACCGATGGCTATCAGTGCCGAATCTGTATTGACCACTTCGATGTCGGCTCCGATCGGTTCCGACACCCATGTGGCACAGGCATCGGTGTCGGCTCCGATCGGCTCCGACACCGTTACTTTGGTGGCTGTATCGGCTCCGGCTGGAGCCGATACATCGAGGCTTCCTGTCGGCTCCGAGAAGTCGGCTCCGACAGGATCTATAGTATCGGCTCCGATGGCTCATTCCAGGAAGAGGTCGAGGTCTCCTTCCTTGGAGCCGATACTTTCGGCTCTGGCTTCACCTCTTCTATCGAACGGAGCCATCGGAGCCGATCTTCAAGGTCATCCAGGTTGTCAGATCATGACCTAGAGAGAGTGGTCAGTAGATTACTCAAGTCACAGGTACTGGCCCAAATGTTACACAGTCCGTCTCAGCAGGCGACTGTTGGTCCACACCCCGTTACAGTTCCTCCTTCAACTCTACCCCAGAGCTTGGAGTTGGAGTCTTCGGGCATGGTTACTGCTACGGCTGGAGGACGGATACCCCCTTCTGTTCCTTCAGCCTCTACTCTTATCTCCTCTTCGAGACCTTCCTTAGAGGGATTCGGTGGTCGGGCTTCCATGGTCTCCTCCGAGGGGGTGAGTGGCATCGGACCCTTGTCCGAGCCCGCTCTTCCCCTTGGAGCCTCGGCCTTGGTGAGCTCGGCTCCGACATCTGCCTCGGAGACTTCCCTTTCGGTAGTCCCTGGAGTTCCTAGCTCTTCGCAGCGGGTTCTCTCGGACCTGCCTGGAAGGGGAGCATTCGAGGTGATGAAGAGTGTACTGGCCACTGGTATCAGTCAGCAGTCTGTTCCCGTAGCTCCTCCCTCTATAGTACCTGTTGACATCTCTGCCACTTCTCTTGCTACAGGACCCAGAGATCCTCCGCCTCAGGTTTCCCCATTGGGAATTTCCCCCTTTTCCGAGGATTCTCCTGATGTTTCGGGAGATCCTCCTAGGAAGAGGACTTGTAAGAGGAAGCATGTAGACTCCCCCGAGTCTGTCACTTCGGATACTGACTTTGATGAGTCAGAGGGATCCCTAGATCCCCTCTGAGGATGTCTCCTTCTCAGACATCCTAGAACTTCTGAAACAGAGGGAAACTGGCCCACCAACAATCCCTCTGAGGATGAGTCAGTATACCTAGAGGCGTTTGGATCTCGGCCCTCCACCTCCTGGGTGTCTCCGCCTTCGACCCCTTATGCAGGTTATTGCACGAAGGCGTGGGCAGCTCCTGACTCTGTAGAGCCAGTCCCTAGGAGGCCTTCAAAATTTATCACTGCCCCGAGTGACAAACAATTCCTTACCAAGGGTGTCCCCGCTGATGCTATGGTGGTGGCTGCGGCCACCAAAAAGGAACTTGCAGATCCTTCCGTGCCTGTCCATCCTCCTAATAAGGACTCTAGGACCATGGATAGGTACAAGCGGATGTTTTCCTCAGCGACCTTTGCTATCGTTAAGCTGAATTATCTTTGTCACTTCACCAGACTCCAGAGATATCCTGAAGGAGCTGGGAGAAGTAGTTCAGGATCCTACAGCTGCAGGGGCTCAAGAAAAGATTGCTTCGCAGCTAGGAACCCTCAATTCTGTTGTTAACTCCTCCATGCGGCTAATATCTTATGCTGCGGATGGAGCGAGTAGAGCCGCAGGCACAGGTGTGGCTCTTAGACGCCAAGCCTGGATGCGGCTATGTGATTTTGCGGATCCCTTTAAGGCGTCCTTCACAAATTCTCCCTTTGATGGGTCAGCTTTGTTTGGCCCTCAGGTGAAGGAAACCTTGACCAGGTGCGAGCAGGACGGCAAGACTCTTTCTGCTGTTGGAGTCCGTTTTCCACCCCTTCTAGGCCTTATCCCAAAGGACAGAAGGGTGGGAAGATGTGGTACCGTAAATCCCAAGGAGTCACGCCGGATTCACGTGGTCAGTTTACCCCTAGAGGCAGAGGGGTAACAACAACAGGCGCGCTCTAGAGGCAGAGGGGTCCGAAGAACCAGGGAAACAGGGAGCCTCTCTCTGATAAGCCCTTTCAGCATCCCTGAGGTGTTGCCCGGCTGTCCCTCCTTGGAGGCAGTCGGGAAGATTATCACTGTACCCAAAAGCCTGGCATTCCCTCACTCAAGACAGATGGGTACAGTTGATCATATCCAAGGGTTACATAATTCCTTTCGAGGAAAGTCCCTTCCCTCAAGTTCCCTTCCAGATGTACCACCGGTCTAAGGGAGATTGCAGAGTCAGAAATCGAAAAACTACTGCAAAAAGAGCCATTCAGCCAGTTACAATAGACCATTCAGAGCCGGAATCTACTCAAGGTTCTTTTGGTCCCCAAAAGACGGAGACTGGAGACCAATATTGGATCTCAGCAGACTCAACAAGTCTGTCAGGAAGACAAGATTCGAATGGTCACTCTTCAGTCAATTCTGCCCTTCTTACAGAAGGACAACTGGATGTGCTCAATAGATCTTCAGGATGCGTACTATCACATCAAAATTCACAGGGGCTCCAGGACATTTCTCCGCTTCGGCTGGGGTCCAGTCACTTCCAGTTCAGAGCCCTGCCCTTTGGTCTCACTACAGCCCCCAGAGTGTTCACCAAATGCATGGCAGTGGTCACGGCTCACCTGAGACTTCAAGGATTCCAGGTGTTTCCGTATCTCGACGACTGGCTCCTGTCAGCCACCACCAGGCATCAGCTTATACAAGCCAGGGATTACACAATAGACCTTTGTTCTCATTTAGGCATCTCAATAAACTTCGAAAAGTCATCCTTATCGCCCTGCCAGTCTATTACCTTCATAGGCGCAAACTTAAACACTGTTTGGATGTCAGCTACCCTTACAGAACAAAGAGTTTCAGACATTCAGACCCATGTCAGGATCATTCTGGCCAACAAGAAAATACAGGCCAGAATGGTTCTAAAGGTATTGGGTCTCATGGCTGCGGCCATTACTCTTCTTCCCCTGGCTCGATTCTACATGCGCCTCCTTCAGTGGATGCTGTTCACACAGTGGTCATACCAGCAACTTCCAATGCATCACCAGATTCTGGTGACACAGACATGCAAACAGCATCTTACTTGGTGGATCACATCGTCTCAGGTTCACCAAGGCAGGTGCTTTGTACCTCCGTCCCCGATAGCCACTGTCACCACGGATGCCTCCTGATCGGGTGGGGGTCATTATCAGGGCAGGATGGTTCATGGGACGTGGCAACCGTTCGAGTACCATCTGCACATAAATGTCCTGGAGATGAGAGCAGTGCTTTTAACGTTGCAAGCCCTCAACGACTTTCTTCCCGTAGGGACAATTGCAGTCCAAACAGACAACATGTCTGTAGTTTGGTATATCAACAAACAGGGCGGAACCAAGTCCTACCCCTTGTGTCGAGCGCTCAGACTTTGGCAATGGGCGATCTCCTCTCATCGGTTTCTGGTAGCAACGCATATCCCTGGGAAAACCAACATTATAGCGGACAGATTGAGCAGAGCTATCCTCATGCCTCACGAGTGGTCTCTCAAGCAGTCTATAGCGGAAGAGATTTTTCTGGAATGGGGTCGTCCATGTTGCGATCTTTTTGCTACTCCCCAAAACAGCAAATGTCCAGACTTCTTCAGCCTCTTCCCTCTATCAGGCCATCCCCCCAGAGGCGCTCTGACCCAGGATTGGCCCCAGGGACTTCTTTATGCCTTCCCTCCATTTCCTCTGATCCCTCAGGTGATCCAGAAAGCTACCGTTTTGAGAGCCAAATTGATTCTCATTGCCCCTTACTGGCCTCGACAAGTTTGGTTCCCGTTCCTCCATCATCACCTTTTGGTGCAGCCGTGGCATCTGGACCCAGTGCCAGATCTTCTGATTCACCAATCAGGTCAGCTGCACCGGTCAATCCCTTCTCTCAACCTCACAGCATGGTTGCTCCACTTCCTTCCTTAGCCAGGCTTCCTTTGATCTCTAACCCAGTTAGAGACATCATAGTAGCTTCACTAAAATCCTCTACCAGGAGGATTTATGCAAGCAAATGGAAACGTTTCTCTTATTGGGCTAAGGCCCAAAATATTGATCCTTTTACTGCCCCTGTTCAGGCAGTTCTGGACTTCTTAGCAGAGATTTTTCATGCAGGCTCCTCTTCTTCCACAGTCAGAGTTCAATTGGCTGCTATCTCCAACTTTCACGTCGGGATAGCAGATCATAATATTATGTCCCATAGGCTCTGCAGGGCCTTCTTGAAAGGAATTTTCCTACTAAAACCTCCGATCAGGAATCCTCCTCCTCAGTGGGATCTAAATCTAGTGCTGACATCCTTGATTCTTCCCCTTGAGCCAGCTGTTTCTTGTTCCCTGAAACA